>NC_045957.1:42448977-42748977 GCF_010909765.2 Amblyraja radiata | reverse complement strand
ACTGATTTTCGATGATCAACCATGAACATATTGAATGGCGGTGCTGGCTCAAAGGGCCGAATGGCCTACCACTCCACATATTTTCTATGTTTCTATGTTTCTAGAACAATATAGCACAGGAACAGGTCCTTTGGCCCACAGTGCCTGTGCTGAGCATGATGCCAAGTTAACTAATCTCATCTTCCTGCACATGATCCATATCCCTCCGCGCTCTGCATTCCCATGTACCTTATCTAAAAGCCTCTTAAATGCCACTATTGTATTTGCCTCCATCACCAGCCCTGGCAGCGCATTCACGGCACACACCACGCGCTCTAGTTTTTGACATTTCCACCCTCGGAAAAAAGTTCTGACTGTCTATCCTGCCTATCAATGCCTCTGATAATTTTATATACTGCACTTCTATCAGGTCTTCCCTCAACGTCTGGTGTTCCAGAGAAAACTATCCAAAATTCCCTTGACTCCTGTAAGAAATCAAGGGAAAATCACAGAATATCAGCCTAAATATACAGACATCATTGTCTTTGTATTCCTAGGGTAGCATGTCTACTCATCCATTCTAGCGACATGGAGCAACACAGAACCTTTCACTCTTTCTATCCATATCGAAAAATCTGATAGTTCCCCAGTGAGTTCCATCTTACAAGTCTTAAATTATACGACGGTAACTACAATTTGATCGTTTTAACTTTGAACTAAATCACATACCTTTGCTGTATTGAAAATGCAAACCAGCAACCTTTTTAGTTCATGTTGCATTCAGTAACAGATCTGCGTTTACAGTGATTGATAAGTCTGCTGTTTTATAACAAGTATCTGTGGGTCACTTACTAATCTGCTGATGGCGTGTAGTGCTGAAATCATCGGGAAACTTTGAATGCAACAATTTAAAAACCACAGGTAGACACAAAATGCTGGAGTAACTCAGCGGGACAGGCAGCATTTCTGGAGAGAAGGAATGGGTGACGTTTCGGGCCGAGACCCTTCTTTAGTCTCGACCCAAAACATCACCCATTCATTCTCTCCAGAGATGTCCCGCTGAGTTACTCCAGCATTTTTGTCTACATTCGATTTAAACCAACATCTGCAGTTCTTTCCTACACAGTTTAAAAACCATGCTTAGATAAGTATATTTAAATAAATCTCATGTAGCAGAGGATAGATGTAACAGAACATTGAGGGAACTTTGAAATAATCGATCACTTAAGTATTGCCGAAAGGCTACAATAGTCTTGCAAACTTTCACCTTGACATGCACTTGGCTGTGAGCTCAGATTTAACCTCAAAACTAGAGAGTTTGTCACTTCCTTCCTATCTGCAGAAACATGAGTAAACACTGAATAACTTTGTGGTAAACCTAGGACTGGAAAGTTGACCAAGAAGCAACTTTATTGGACAGTTGCACGCCCAAGAAACAACTGCCTTGGTTGTACAACCCAGTTCAACTAGTCTAATGCGCCTCTTTTTCAATCCCTCCTGATGTTTTCAGATGTTTTACTTTACATCTTTGAAATTGAAAGGCAGCACCTTTTCAAGTTGTATAGTCCTGATATAGAAGCGAATCAGGGCGTACAATGTGAAATGCAAGTTCCAAGAAGTTATCTGGGCCTCAAATCTCCAGAGACCCAGTTTCGATCCAGACCTCAAGTACTGTTTGTGTGGAGTTTGCCTAATTCTACTCCTATTCCTTATTACCTTATAAAAAGATCTCAAAGATAAAATTATGTATTTTAATAGTTGAAATCCCAGTCTATAATACAGAGGAGATTTTGGTATTGGTTTATTATTGTTATGTGAAATGAGATAGTTGTTTTTGAAGCCAATAGCCAGAGACACAGGTCTCTGGGCTCACGGGTATCCTACTTAAGGCTTTAGACCGAACCAGGGAAGGACCTGCAAAGGGAAGTATCCACAAGCCATGTTCACTACCTATTAGGATTTGCTTCTGGGTACAAGCAGAACTACTCTTTTTCAATATCTATTTCAAACAATCCAGTAGTAGAGCCAGGAGAATTGCTGCTTCACATGGCCTGAGACCCCGGGTTCAATCCTCAGCTTGGGAGCAGTCAGTGTGAAATGTTCACATTCTTCCTGTAACAGCATGGACCATGAACAAGTTGATGGGCAGGTCGACAACCCCAGCACAGTGTCCCATCACTGCAAACTCCATCGCGTTGCTACTGCTGAGCAACGGCCGCTTCCCCAACGCAGACAAGGACTTCACCAGAACAACATTGGCGAGAGTCTACGAGCTGCACAGGGCCCCGAGCTGCGACTCCAACCTAACCCACGATTTCACAACACAAGAAATCGAGCAGGCCATCCGACGGCTGAAAACCGGCAAGGCACCAGGCACCGACGGCATCCACCTGGAATACATAAAACACCAAGGCAAAAGGCAAATGACTGGCTGTGCTCCTTCTTCTCCACGTGTTTCCGCTGCCTGAAGCAGCCAAAGATCTGGCGCCGTGCCAAGGTGATCGCTCTGCCGATGCCAAACAAGCCTAGCGATGACCCCAAGGGATACCGATCCATCTCACTGATGTGTGTTCCATACATCTCCTGCAACGTCTCCTCCACACACGTCTCAATCCAGTGATCGACCCCCAGCTGCCTAAAGAACAGGCTGGCTTCCGAAGCGGTAGGTCAACGGCGGACCAGGTGACCCTCCTGTGCCAAGACATAGAGGACAGCTTCCATGCAGGGGAGAAGGCTGGCGCTGTCTTCTTAGATCTCACAGCTGCATATGATACTGTCTGGCTGCGTGGACTACACATGAAGCTTCGGGAAACCATCCCAGACAAGCACATGGTGAGCTTCATCATGGAGATGCTGAGCAACCGCAGGTTCAGGCTACACACCAGCAACGGGCAATGCAGCAGGGTGAGGAAACTTAAGAACGGCGTCCCACAGGGCTCAGTGCTGGCACCAATGCAGTTCAACATCTACATCCATGACCTGCCTGCAACCCAGTCAAAGAAGTATGGCTATGCTGATGACCTGGCCATCCTGCTCAGTAAGCCATTCTGGGAAGCAGCAGAAGAGGGCCTCTCTGAAGACATGAACATCCTGTCTTCATTCCTGAGGAACTGGCGCCTCAAGCTCAGTATGGGTAAGACAACATCTTCAATGTTCCACCTCAACAACAGGGAAGCGACCCGCGAGAGGATCGTCATGGTGGATAACGCCCGGTTACGGTCCCAGCCCGTCCCCACGTACCTCGATGTGAAGCTCGACAGAACGTTGTCATTCAAACAACACCTGGAAGGTGCCAAGGCAAAGACAAGCGCCCGTGCTGTACTGTTTCGCCGCCTAACCGGCACCACATGGGGAGCCACGACAAAGACACTGCGCATGTCCACAGTGGCCCTGGTGTTCTCAGCCGCCGAGTACTGCGCCCCGGTCTGGTGTCATAGCCCTCACGTCAAGAAGCTGGATGCTGCCCTCAACAGCGCCCTGCGGACTGTCTCCGGATGCCTACGAGCCACCCCAGTAAACCAACTGCCTGTCCTCGCTGGCATCGCCCCAGCCAACATCAGACGAGAAGCATCCACGCTGGCCCTTTCTCGAAAGGCACAGACCAGTGAATCCCACCTCCTCCATCAGATCATCACAGAGACACCACGATGAGTGTGCCTCAAGTCACGGCACCCCTTTACCACGCAAGCCCAAGAGCTGCTCTGCACAACACCGGCTGATGCTTCTAAGACCGCCTGGGTCAAGACTAGATGGAGAGACCAGTGGAAGTCAGCAGAACCATCTAGGCTACACCATTACATCGATGACCCCATGGACGTCCTTGGCCAGGACCTGCCCCGAAAGCAGTGGACAACCCTCAACCATTTAAGGACAGGCATCGGACACTATGGAGTAACGATGAAGAGGTGGGGACTTGTGGACAGCGCCTCCTGCGAGTGTGGGGACCCAACACAGACAGTGGAGCACATAGTCACCAGTTGCCCCAAACACCGGCCACCGAATGGTGAACGAGGTCTGATTGACCTGGACGATGACACGTTGGCCTGGCTCGCCTCAACGGAGCTGCAGGTCGAAAAGACATATGACAGAAGAAGAAGAAGCATGAACTTCCTTTAGGTTCCCCGGTTTGTTCCCACATCTCAAAGACAAGCAGGTCAGTGGGTTAATTGGGTGCCCAGTGTGTGGGTGAGTGGAGGGAGTTGAAGAGAATGTGGAATGAAGAAAAATAGAATTAGTGTAGTATTCGTGTAAATGGGTGGCTGATGGAGTACAGACGTGCTAGGGCAGAAGGGCCTGTTTCAATGCTGCATGTCTCTGCGACTCTATGAGTATCATTTATCTGTACACATTTATCCGCTTCAAGTATGTAACACTGGCATCAGAGTTTAATCAGCAAATTTCTGAGATCATATGCTCTTTTTTTTTTACAAAAGTGGATATTTGTAACTTGCAGTTGATTCTACATTTGAAGAGTCTGATATGAAAGATGCTGGGTGAAAGTGTGGAGGAGTAACATCTCAGGCTGCATTACCACATGGCTACTGACTGACATCCCCATGGGAGAGCTGGTAAAATTAATTTGAAATAGTACAGCAGTTTGCACCAGGAAATAGACTAGAGTCAAATTGAACAGAAAATGATTTTACAACTGAATTAAGTGTTATCTATCATAGTTAGATCAATACATCATACACAATGTACAGGAGAATGCTGTCAAGCTTGTCAGAAAGTCTTCACTAAAGCACAGATTGCATGCGAAACTATGAGCAGTAAAACTATTCAATCAGAATGAAAGGACAATCCAAAAATTGGCTTGTTGCTCTGCAGCTAATGGAATGTGGCCCATCTTAAACCGACATGGGACGTGCCTGTCATTGGCTGGGCCTGTCATTGGCATGGCAAAATGGAAGGAAATGTCCTCCAGTCTATTGCCTGGAGCTTGCCTGTAACTTCAGCAGATGCAGAGATGTGGATTGGGTGCAAAAGGGGATACCATGGAGGAAGGGAGACGGCAGGGGAGTAAATGAGAGTGCAGTGGGACTGGCTTCTTCACTGCCTATCAATTTCAAAGATACAAAGTAAAACATCTGAAAACATCTGGAGGCAGTGAGAAAGAGATGCAAGAGACTACAGATGCTGGAATTTTGTGCACAAAACAAAGAAGCAGTAACTCAACAAGTCGGAGGAACACCTGTGGACACTGCCCAGAGCATCACACAAACCAACCTCTATTCCATTGACTCCATCTACACTCACACGCTGCCACAGTAAGGCTACCAGCATAATCAAGGTTGAGTCTCACCCCAGACACACCCTCTTCTCCCTCTCCATCATGCAAAAGGTACAGAAGTGTGAACATTATCATGGAAACCATAGTGAGGCAAGAGGGAGCATATCTACGACTTTATATAAGAAGCATTAGTTTAGGTTGCCTTCGACAGAACAGATATGTCACATAACTGGGAGAATGGAGTTCTTGTGGGAGGGATTGTGGTCAAAGTACCTGCAGCAATCATGGGCTTGTAAAGGACGTTGGTCACTAACCTTTCCATGAAATGGAGATGGAGGGTTCAACAAAGAGGAGAAATGGATGAGTTGAGTGAGATGGGAATGAGAGTAAGATTTCTAATCATTTGCCTGAATTTTATTTTGCTGTTTTAGCGGTCCCAACAAAGCATTTACCCCCAACAGTTATTTCTTGCGCTTTGATATTTAGTTGGGAGTCACAAGTTGGATGAGCACCCTACGCATTAAACAATAGACAATAGACGCAGGAGTTGGCCATTTGGCACTTCGAGCCAGCACCGCCATTCAATGTGATCATGGCTGATCATGCCCAATCAGTACCCCGTTCCTGCCTTCTCCCCCTATCCCCTGACTCTGCTATTTTTAAGAGTCCTATCTAGCTCTCACTTGAAAGCATCCATAAAACCTGCCTCCTCCGCCCTCTGAGGCAGAGAATCCCACAGACTCACCACTCTCTGTGAGAAAAAGTGTTTCCTCATCTCCGTTCTAAACGGCTTACTCCTTATTCTTAAACTGTGGCCCTGGTTCTGGACTCCCCCAATATCGGGAACATGTTTCCTGCCTCTAGTGTGTCCAAGCCCTTAACAATCTTATATGTTTCAATAAGATATCCTCTCATCCTTCTAAACTCCAGCTGCTCCGTTCTCTAGAATTGGCACACTGTATCTCATCCTTTCATTTCAAGGACATTTTTTAAACATCAGGAAAGAACAAATCTATCTTCCCCTAATTTCAGAAGCTTGAGGATACAAATACACATTAAATTCAATGAAATAAACTACTGTTATAATATTTATACTTTATTTGTGACTAGCACTGAGACTGCAAGCACAATTAAATTTTAAAAACCATCTCCACAAATGATTATCCAATAAAATAAGTAACATGGTTAATTTGGAACATCAGTGTCATTCTGAACTTCATCAAAGTAATGGCCTACCTAATAACATTACTTCTAATTAAATTGCCAGCCTCTCCATTTTGACCAGATCTAATAAAAAACAAACAAATGCCATTTAACATTTACAGTAATAAATTACACTAAATGCTATACTCGGAGCACTTCTGTATGCACAAAAGACCATTCCCGAATGACAACGCAGTACAAAATTCAATCCAAGCTCTGCAGCACCCTTGGTGAACAGCTGTAGTTATTGTTGCTATCACTATTAACAGGCACTAAACAGCTTTGAACCGATTTGACAATGAGGTAGTGTCCTTGAAACCTGAGATTTCTAAGGGGTTTCGTATGGCCAAATTTTTTAAATAAAGATTGTACTGCCCCTTAATTTCCACTGATCAATGTCAATGCACAACATTGCAGGGGCATGATGTTTGTGGTTTTGTAACCCATGTTGATTCTAGCCCTGAAGGTGATCCAAGGGCCAACCCATCTATCTCAGTCACCCTGCCTGCTGCGTCCCACATGCATTCAAAGCTGGAGTGACCGGGTGAAAATGTTACAATATACAGTCTATCATTGTAGACGTTGAAAAAAACCCATCATGCTGGTTTTGAAAATGCTTTGTGTAAGAAGGCGGCCCATGTAAATTAGGAGCAGAAACCGATCATTCGGCCCCTCAAGAGGACTTTGCTATTCCACAAGGTCCGAGTTGATCTGATGGCTAATCCTTGGGCATCCTAATATGCAGTGAAATGAGTGCTGAGCAAGTGAAGGCAGATTAGTCAACAGCGAACTACTTAAGAAGAAATTTCTGAAATTGTCACCATGCACGAGTGCATAGTCTAATTTAATGTGTATTTAAGAATGTTTCAGCCCCTGCCTCCCTCCCACCTATCCCACCCCATTGAACTGTCACAGGTAAGGGTGAAGATGCATATTCTCTCATTTCTAGAACTAGAAAGTGCAAAATAAATCATCAGGCTTCTGAAATCTGATTTACCCTACAAGAAATGATATCACATACAGGCTGCTTGCAAATTGTAATTGCTCGGAAGTTGGTATTGGTGATAAGGGTTTGAAAACATTTTGTTGAAGGGAGTGCCTTAATTCACAATCTCTTAATTATACAGTGACCATTTATAGAAATGTCTTAGATTGTAGGATGTAGAATTGTAGAATGGGTCCTTCCACAGGAAGGATGTGGAGGCTTTGGAGAGGATGCAGAAGAGGTTTACCAGAACGCTGCCTGGATTAGTGGGCATTAGTCTCAAAGAGGGGCTAGACCAACTTGGATTGTTTTCTCTGGAATACCTGAGATTGAGGGAGATCTGATGAAAGTATGTACGGTTATGATGAGGCATTGATAGGGTAGATAGTCAGAACATTTTCTCAGGGTGGAGATGACAAAGACTACAGGGCATATCTTTAAGGTGAGAGGCGTGTAAAGGAAATTTAAAGTCATTTAATGTGCAGGGCAAGTTTATTTACAGAGAGGCTGATGAATGCCTGGAACGCACTGCTAGGGGTGCTGGTGGAGGGAGAAATTGTAGTGGTGTTTAAGAAGCTTTTTAGAAAGCCCATTGACATGCAGAGAATAGAAAGATATGGATCATGTACAGGCAGATGAGATTAGTTTATCTTGGCATCATGTCCGGCACAGGCATTGTGAACCAAAGAGCCTGTTCTTGTGCTGTACTGATCTATGTTCTATGTTCTATTGCCCTAGTATTCAGGGAAGGAGATTGAAAGAAAACCTGGGAGGTTTAGAAAACTGAAAAAAAGGGGGTTGGCAGAAAGAAAAGAGGGTGATATTTAATCTGTATCATGATGATAAAACTGTAATTGTCATGGCCAAACAGAAAGAGAAACAAATATTGCATGTTTCAGACCGTTTGTTGAAATGTTAAGACATTAAACAAGGTTCTGACCTGCATATTGTTGCAACTCAACATTCAGCTTTGGATTCCAGGATTCAATTACATTTATCCATGTATTAGTCTGACTAAAGTAAACATCCGTTTACCAGAACTATACTGTCTGGCCTCAGGGAGCAGTCAGTTCAACATCTCTCACACGCAATGAATTAGCATTCCATATAATTGGGATGGAAGGTAACAAGGGTGTGAGTGTGAGAAAAACCTTGTTTTTTTTGTTGATCCACCTCAGTTAAAATGTATTTGGTTTTCAGCAGCTAATACACTTTCATACCATCAGACAACGACTTCTATCTCTCTGCAACAAAGCCAACATACATAAATAAAATCATGTGCATTCACTGAAATGTACTGATGACAATTCCAGATCAGTAAATTTTAATTAATTCTCCTCTATGCTAATTATTCATGCATTTGTGAGTTGGCTAACTACAATTATTTTTAAAGCCAGTAAAATTCTGTTTCCAAAGATGAAAATATTTGCAACATGTGAAACATTCTTGGTTTGTCACTGTGATTTGGAGAGACAATCCATTGAAAATCACAGTGAAACAGCATAAACACTGCTTATGTATTTCCCCATGGTTTCAGCGGATTTCATGCAAAAGTAACAGAGGACAATTAGAAGCTCTCTTGCAGCATTCAACCTTGACATTCAGAGAATTCATGTGACTTTGCTTTTGAATAGCAAAACAAAGAACAGTTGGCTGACCCTCATTTCTCTATGGTCTACAATCCAGGTTCATTTTCTTGTTATAAATAACCAGAATTTAGGTCAATGCCACCTCTCTCCTTGGGTTTGAAAGAGACAATGATGATATCTGAGGTAGACTAAATGCTGGAGTATCTCAGTGCGTCAGGCAGCATCTCTGGAGACAATGGATAGGTGATGTTATGGGCAAGGACCCTTCTTCAGGCTGATAGTAAGGGATGGGAACGTGAAGAAAGAAAAGACCAGGACAAATCAGGACCAGCAACTGATGACCTCAGGCAGGGTGGTTCCCTGATAGGCCAATTATTCATTAGGGACAGTGTGATCCTGGGATACATCGTTGTGAACTGTGGTGCAGGTTAGTCAACTTTTAGTGGAGAAAGAGGGAGGTGGGGAAAAATTATGATATCTGGCAGATTTAACCTTTTATAAACTTCACAGCCTCCAGACACTATCACTGGTTTACATTATTCCTTTACTTTCCATTCTATTACGAGCAAACCTCGTTCCTTCAACACGCAAAGCTTCAGTTAGAAATCGAAAGCAAGCGGGACCGATATGTTAACAAACCATCTTCATGCAATATCTGATGGTGCATCTTCCGATTTTGCTTGAACAATATTTCTACGACTTTATTGAGAGTGGTAGAATTAACAACGCCAAAACTCGCATCTGAGAGGTTATGACCCTGGTACAACTTCCAGCACTCAGAATCAACAAAAAACATACCTTTTTAGACAGGTAAGTTGATATTTTATTTAATTTTGTACTTTGGGAGTCCCAGAAGTACCAGCAGTACATCATTTATTCAATTCTAAAGTATTCAATTCTAACATTCAATAATGAGCAAAACACAAAGTACTGGAAGAACAGACCTAAAAATCCATTCCCTCCAGAGATGTTGCCTGAACTGCCGAGTTGCTCCAGGATTTTGTGTTTTGCTCAAAATGTCAGCATCTTCAGTTCCTTTTGATTCAATAATGATAGGCATTCAGATAAAATCATCCAGACTGACATGCCCAAACTTATGAAGGGCAGATAGGTGGAGATGATGAGAATTCTTCCTCCATAGCAGAGATGTGTACAACTGGATGGCACCAGTTTAAAGTAAAGGGTGACAGTGGGAAGTTGAGAGGGAGATATTTTCACTAGAAAGTGGTTGAAATCTGGACACATTGCATGGCAGGGTAGATGAAGGTAGCATCTTTCACAACACTTAAGAATGATGACTTAATATTTATATTCCTATATAATTAAATTATATAATATTATTATTATTATATAATAATAATTACGTAACCACAATACTGAAGAATAACTAGATGAGCATTTGAAGTGCCATGGCATATAAAGCAACCAATGAGTGCCAAGAAATTAGATTAAGATCGATAAGTACTTGCAGCCAGCATGGTCTCAATGGGCCAAAGAGCTATTGTTTCCATGTTGTGATTCTCTAACTCAATCTTTATTCTTATATTCACATCCTCTTGCAAAAAAGGCAAACACACCATGTGCCTTCGCAATTCTTCATTGTACTCACACATTAATTTTCAGTGAATCAACAAACTGAACACCTTTGCTTTTCAATTTCCCACCATTTAAAAAAATGCTCTATTTGACTGTTTTCCATACTGAATTACATGGCTTCACTTCTATCACACACTTCTCCATATGCGTTGTCCTTAACCATTTACTTTGTCTGTTCATTGAAACCTCTCTGAATCCTCCTCACAACCCAGCAATGTACATCAACAAATTTATCTTGATACTTTACACGGGTTGACCTCCACCCTTCCACCACCTCACAAACACACACACACGCACACACCCCCGAATCACTTATAAAGACTGTGAATAGCTTGGGGGAAATTACCACTCCCTGCAACATCCCGTGTCCTGGCCTCCCAACTTGAGAATGACAATGGTGCAGGTAGAACTGCTGCCTCACAGCACCAGTGACCCAGATATAATCATGACACCATACCCCAACATTCAAGAAACAGTTAGATAAGTACATGGCTAGGACAGGTTTGGAGGGATATGGACTAAATGCTGGCAGATGGGACTAGTTTAGCTGGGACATGTTGGCCGGTGTGGGCAAGTTGGGCCAAAGGGCCTGTTTCCACACTGTATCACTCTATGACTTTATGACTATGACTCTATACCCTCTAGCATTTGACATAACCAACCTTGAAAAAACATTCTGACTGTCTACCCTATCACAGGTTTCTTTCCTACACAATTTTGCATTTTACAATTAATTTGCATAAGTGCAGATTCATATTCAATAATTCTACAAATGTTTGGAAATGAAAGGGAAAAGGGATAATTTTGATTTTAATCTTTGCCCTTGCGGTGAGGTTTTGCATCTCCCCAGAGAAATGAAATATAAGTGGACTTGCCCAGGTGACGTGTCAGAAATTAGGAACTTAGAAACTGCATTGTGACCTTGTAAATGGATTCTCTACATTACTCTGTGGCCTGCTCTTGCTCCCGCCACATAACTTGCATCAGTAACTCGAACCATATCAGCGATGGTGTGTGGCTGGAAGAAATATTTGAATGGAATTCAGAGCAGCTAGTTCCTGTTATCTCTGCACAATGTGAATGGGACATCCTCATTCATTGGTCTTCAGTTCAGCACAAAGGCAGTTGGCTGGTGTCAGGTTACACTGGGCATGCCTGCTGCAGTAATGTCCGTATCAAGTAATCTGGCAAAGGAAGCAGCTGCTAAAATTGTACACCCTGCCCTGTCTAACTGGGAATTCTAGTCTTTCCTTCCCTCCATTTTCTGAATGAAACTTAATGCTCACGCGCTCCATTCATGCTCGAGCTCGGTTTATGTGTTGAGGCCCCAAGGGAATAGATTGAATCAATCACTCCTGAGCAAAGATGATGGGATTGGTCTAATGTGAGTTTCAGCCTTCCATTACTGGCTTAGGAAGACAGCCAGAGCCCTTTTGACCTCCTAACGCTGTAATAGGAGAATAAATCCGGATTATACTGTTGACATGTGCTGAACTCAGAATGTTGTTGAAGGCTGCAGTAACTGCGATTTTTAATCATTTAAACTGAGAATATATAGCTGTACACATGATATATACCTGAGGGTATACCATGCACATAAATTCTCTAATGTATAGGTTCATAAAGCTGTTCTCTTCAGTGCAACATGTGGGAGATAATTAGGAGTTTTAGGGAACACACAATAATCTTAATATCAGAAACATTTATTTTTGAACTACTTCAATTATTTTGAGAAATTAAGAACAAATACTGGGCCCTATGCTCATTATCTACAGAAGCTTCTACAATCATGATATACTCTGCTTAATAGAGATCGCTTTTAAAGTGGACATCGATTTGTTTGATTTGCAGACCCAGTATAGTTTGCCACTGCACCTAATACAGTTGCTTTAAGTTAAAATGTACAGTTCTTTGTGGTTTTATGCCAGTGGTGATGTAAATTCAGTCAATTTAATCAAAAATACCACTCTTTTACAGAAAGATAGAGATTGACCAGAGAGAGAAGGAGTGTGTGTGTTAGTCATAGTCATACAGCATGGAGACAGGCGCTTCGGCCCAACTTTCTCACGTCGACCAACACGTTCCATCTACACTAGTCTCATCTGCCAGTGTTTAGCCCATATCACTCTAACCCTATCTTAATCATGTACCTGTCCAAATGTTTTATTAAATGTTGTGATAGTACCTGACTCAACTGGCAACGTTCCACATATCCAAAGTTGCCCCTCAAGTTCCTGTAAAATCTATCTCCCCTCACGTTAAACCTACGTCCTCTGGTTCTAGATTACTCTACTCTGGGTAAAAGACTCTGTGTATTTACCCCACCTGTTCCTCTCATGATCATATACAGCTCCTAGCCTGCTCAACCTCTCCCTATAGATCAGACTAAGTCCTGGCAACATCCTCATAAATCTTCTCTGCACCTATTCCAGCTTAACAACATCTTTGTTATAACATGGTAATCAAAACTGAACACAATACTCAAAATGTGGCCTCACCAATGTCTTGTACAACTGTAACATAACCTACCAATGTCTATCCTCAATAGTCTGATTGATAAAGGCCAACGTGTCACAAGCCTTCTTGACCACCCTATCTACCTGTGACATCACTTTCAAAGAACTATTTACCTGCACCACTAGATCCCTATGCACTACAACACTCCCCAGAACCCTACATTTCACTGTGTAGGTGCAGCCCATGTTAGACTTCCCAAAATGCAACATCTCACCCTTACCTATATTAAATTATATTAACCATTCCTCAGCCCCCCTGCCCAACCAATCAAGAACCTGCTGCAAATTTTGACAACAATCTTCACTATCTATATCGCCACCCAGTTTAGTGTCATGTGCAAACTTACTCATCATGCTTTGTACGTTCTCATCCAAATCGTTGATAGAGATGAGAAACAGCAATGGGCCCAGAACCAAACCCTCAGGCATAACACTAGTCACAGACCTCCAGTCCAAAACAAGCTTCGGCTATTACCCTCTTTCATTAAGCCAATTTTCTATCCAGTCGGCTAGGTCTCATTGGATCCCATGCAATCTAACCTTCCAGAGCTGTCTCCAATGCAGAACTTTGTCAATTGCCTTGCTGAAATCATACAACTTCGACAGCTCTGCCCTCATCAACCTATTTGATCATCTCTTCAAAAATCTCAATCAGATTCATGAGACATGATCTCCCACGTACAAACCCATGCTTATTACCCCTAAACAGCCCTTGTCTATCTAAATGCATGTATATCTTATCCGAATACTTTCGTAACTTTCTGAACACAGATGTTAGACTCACTGGCCTGTAGTTCCCAGGCTTTTCCTTGCAGTTGGTGCAGCATGCTAGCTGCTGATGATAGGATCAAACACAGTCATACTGTATTAGCAAGGAGGAGCAATCAATAACAAATAATGGCAAGATGAATAACTGGAGATCATAAATCAGATGGACCAATCCAATTATATAAAAGAGCAGATTCCCATTAAATTGTGCATCTAACGGGAAATCTCAAGCATTTTACGTACACATTTGTAAATTCATTTTTCTGAATAAACCGCGAGACTCAAGACTTAAAAATGATATTGATTTATCAAATTTATATTGATTTATCAAATCATTTTGTACCAATGTAAAGATAATAATGATGAGAATTACTGTTTACCAACATTCCCATCAGAGTGAAAAATAGCATCTCCAGACTTAGGAAAATGGCATGTTGAGTTGGTTGAGTGGAAGCACTGACTGAGAAAGGAATGGATTTTAAACTCCACTCCAAGGATCTGAGTGCACAAATCACACTAATACTTTAACACAGTCTTCAGGTCATGTTGCACTGCCAGAGCCGGTGTTAGCCAAAGACCAGGCACCATTTGAAGATGAAGAGCACTGGCATGTTCCTGATGTCTGGATAAGATGTATTCAGCTAAATGCTGCAAGCATGGCCGCAATTGATCACTGTTTTTGCAATGTTGATGTGCTCAATCTTACAAGTAATTGCACCTCCAAAAAATAAGAAAAATCCAACACACAGAAGTGGAAGTTGGCAATTGAAGCTATTGTGCCTTCACTGCGTTCATTAAGATCACAGCTGATCTTTTGCCTCAGCGCCAAAGTCTTTCACTAACCATCCCTAGTTTCCCCTCAATGGGCAAAACTAATTCAAACGATCTTCAATATGCCCCACAACTCTCCCGAATTTAGAATTCCAATGATTAGTGGAAATTTCTTTTTGTCCCAGTCCTGAACCTCATCCAGCTCCTTGGCTTGAAACTGACCCCTGGTTTGAGAAGCTAAAGGAAACAACACATTTATATCTGTGCTGTAAAGGTTTTGTCTTTTTCATAATTCATTGTTAGTGAAACATCTTGCAAATCTTATGGCAAAAGAGCACTGAAAATGAAATTGTTAATATGTACCTCTAAAGCCAGGGCATAAATAACTAAGTAGCTTTTATTTAATAAGCCGTCAATCAGCAACTAATGACTATTTTTTTGTGTTTACAACAGAGCCGGAAAACATGATGTCTGATGCAAAACATGGTGTGGAGCTATGTAACACTGTTCACATTACATAAGATTTTTTTTAAAGTCATAAGATGATAAATGGAAGGATATTTGCATACATTAATACTGTATATGCGAGCATTGCTTAAAAATATAAGCAACCATGCCAAAAGACATAACCAAACACAGCAGCTGAAACATAATCTTTTTTGAGAATCTTATTTTCTTTTAGTGAGGTCTTGTTTGTGAGGCATGTTCTTTAAGCAAACATAACAGTTTAGATGAAAGATTGGGAGAAAACAGCTCAGAGCAAGACCTTCCTCTGAATAGCATCACAACTGTGACACAGCAAACAACCTTGGTAATGAATGGATTTATCTTTAATAACCACAATTTCTCCAGCCATTTTCACACAGCCAGAGGTGGAAATGTGAGCCCAGGGCATTTTTCTAATGCTAACACATCAGATAATGGATTCAGGCTGAGGCTCCACTGGGACTGAAAACGACTGGTAGCAGTCCCTTCAGTGTAATCGTAGAAGCTTGTTATTCAATAACTCCAGCTGAAGACATTTCCCCTCGTTGATGCCATTACCTTGGATTCTGTCTTGTGTATTTGTACCTCAACATCACTAACCTGAATCATATGCATAATCCCGTGGCTCTTGCTTAATCATCATGGGCTGCGGAAAACTCTGGTTTGTTGGACCACCTATCATAGTGGCATGTTCGTAGACTGGATCGTGGTATTCCTGTTTGAAGCCCTGAGGGGGGAATGGGATGTTGGGCTCAGACAACTGCCTCTGGTACATCGGACGACCTTCCCTGGGCAGTCCATGAGGAGCTGGGAAGGAATGGCATGGCTCGGAGAGCTGGCGCCGGAACCTGCAAGAGACATATAGCGGGAAAAGTTTAGTTTAGTTAAGTGCATTCCCATCACATTCCTCAGCAGACCAGCATTGTTTATACTGTCAAAGATGAGCATTTGTGGGAATTACCCAACACATTAAGCATTAAATGTAAGTTGAAAGTAAAATCAGGGGAGAAATTAGGGGGAAACTATTAAAGAAACAGGACTCGAAATACGTTAATAGGAAAAATGTGTACTCTCTTTTCTAACAACATGAAAACAATGCTGCTTTGTATATGCATATCAATAAATACATATTTTAAGAGAAGGGCAATTCTGCAACCCTCTGGGATTATGCATGTCTACAAGGAAAATGTAACAGTTGTAAAAGGCTTCTCTAATAGATTAATGGATGGAGCATTTTGTTTGACTCATACCTAATACATCAGCTCCTGTGATTCTATGTTAGAATCCTTAGGAGGCAGAGTAGAAGTTTCGGATTCAGATTAGTTTATTGTCATATGCACCAGGGTGCAATGAAATTCCTTGTCCACATGAAGCTCACAGAGCCAATAGTAAACATACACTAATGATAAATACAATAAATACCACAAGTACAAAACAACACAATGATGCAAGAATTCTGATCAGTGCAAGTCTGATCAGTGAAAATGAATATTAAAGAATAATAATGGAATAAGCAAAGATGGTAGGGTTAAAACAAAGTAAGATTTTGTAGCAGCACCTCTGGGAAGGGAACGTAATATGGTGATAGGTTCAGACATCTGATAGGAATGGGGAAGAAGTTGTTCTTAAGTCTGAGCTTTCAAGCTCCGCTCTCTTCTCTTAGAAAGAAGAGGAAAGAAAAGGGAACGGCCAGGATGCTAGGCATCATTGACAATACTTCTAACCTTCCTGATAAAGTGCACCATGAAGATGAGCTGGATTAAATGAAGTGGCAAGCCCGTGAAGGACTGGGCTGTTTTCATCACTCTCTGCAGGTTCAGGTGGTCAAGAGCAAAGCAGTTGCTCTGCAATCATGATCAGATTTAAAGTACCTAATTTTTAAGCAATATTTATGTGTTTGTGAAGGTGGATTAATGATTGGAGTCATTTTAATAACATTTGCTAATTTTTCAGAACTTTTCGGCACAATTATAGAAACCCACGGGGTGGAACAGTGGGTAGGGCTGCTGTCTCACAGCGCTAAAGACCTAGGTTCGATCCTGACCTTGGGTGCTGCTGTGTGGAATTTGCACGTTCTCCCTGTGAGCGCATAGGTTTCCCCCAGATGCACCAGTTTCCTCCCACATCCCAAAGACATGCAGGTTAATTGGCCTCTGTAAAATTGCCCCTAGTGTGTGGGGAGTGGATGTGAAAGTAGGATAACTAGTGTGAATGGCTGATGGATGTTGGTGTGCACTCCGTGGGCAGAATGGCCTGTTGCCATGCTGTATCTCAAAATACTTGAACTAAATCTATGTTCTTAGAAGTTTCATGAGATTCGTCATATCAGCAAATATACTAACAAAACCTACAGAGGCACTGTAAAAAGTATCCTGACTGGTTGCATCATGGCCTGGTACAAAAATTCAATTGCATTGGAATGCAAGATGTTGCAGTCTGGTCCATCATGGACACAGCCTTCCCTACCATCGTAAGCATCTACATGAGGAGCTGGTCAAGAAGACAGAGAACAGCTTTAAATGCAGAAAGTAACTACACTCCACCAATATATGATCATGTTTCTGCACAAAGAGCAATAATTAACATGCAATTCATGTTTGTTGCTGATTTAGGTCTTACCAGTTTTTTGTTCATTTTACAATTCTCTTGGATATAATCAATAACATTCTTAGCACAGCTAAATGAATATAGACGTTGTCTGTATTTGCTAACCTAGGATCCATTGGGTAGGCGTTCTCTGGAATGGGCTGTGTGGCAGGCAGATGAGCTGCAAAACTTCTGTCCGGTTTCGGGGTTGCTGCAGGGTTTGGTGACCCATGGTGTAAGGGGGACACTGGTGTACTGGACGGGGTTGGCGGGTTGGAGGGCTTCAATCCAGCAGGTGGCTTCTGGTCATAGGCACTAAGAAAACAGAAGCAAGCCCACAAATGAAACAAGAGATAACTGGACAAAATGCCCCTGCTCTGCACTACCATTTAGTAAATGTTACCTTACTTTCAGCATTTGATTAGTTGTGGGGAAAATAATCCAAATAAATTGCTCCCCCAGATACTTAGGCGCAAGGTTGGAGCGGTCCCCCTGCTCAGTAATTAATAAAAAGGATGACATTTTAAAAGAAAAATCTGCAGATCTAAAATATAAATAGAAGATGGTGTAAATGCTCAGTTGCTTCTGTGAGATGAGAAATAGAGTTAATGTTTCAGGGTGAAGATTCTTTATAAGAATGAAGTGATGAAGGGTCTTCAATCTGAAATATTTACTCTGTTCCTCTTCCTGTAGATGTCGCGTGGCATACTGAGTATTTCCAGCATGTTCTATTTTCTTTTTTTTTTCAAAGGAGCAGTTGTTTCATTCATGTGCTGATATATTTTAAGTACAAAAGACAAAAGCACATTTATCACACAACCTTAATTGTAAATTCAATATTGGTACGTGCTCCTGCACTAACTGATGGGCATTATGGCCCTACTTTGACGTATGATGTTTGCCCATTGATGTTCTGAAACATCCCCACTCAATTGCAGAGACACTCAGGGAACTCTGTATCTACATCTGTTCAGGAGGCATAAGAAAATTTGTTTTTTTAAGATATTAGTTTAAAACATTGAGATCTCTTTTGGTTGGTTTGCGTTATAACCAATTTGCTGGGAATTTAATACACTGCGGAGATTTATCAAGTCTTCATTACCTCTCCTGGTGCAATGTTTTTTAAAGTGTAACACCTACTGCACCAATTAAAGACATTAATTGCACCAGCCTGCATTCTACAGAAGAGCCAGAAATGCATTCAAAGCTCAATTCCTGACTTCAATATCTGAATTCAGAAAGATAGACACAAAAAGCTGGAGTAACTCAGCGGGACAGGCAGCATCTCTGGAGAGAAGGAATGGGTGAGATTTCGGGTCGAGACCGTTCTTCAGAAATTTCAGAATGAAACAGTAGCTCTGTTTTCAACCCCCATAATATTTTTAACATTTTCTATTTTTGTTTTGGATTTCCAGCATTTGTAATTCTTTTGATTTTCACCCAGCTGCAAATATACTTCACCCCCCCCTAATCAGTCCTTTGTAGCAACCCTCCTTTGGAGCTGGAAGAGTGCGGCTTATAGTTTTGTGGCATATGTCTTCAAGAGTTGCCTGTGGAGCTAGGCTACACATGGAGAAGGGAAAGAACATGCAGCACATCGATTGGGAACATCGTAATGAAACTCATAATGTTAGTTTCATCATAGTGTTTGCTGTTGAAAAATGTAAGCAACGTTTAGCACAGTTTTGGATGCCAGTCATAAAATCAGCTCTCTCATTTTCAGAGGCATTTTCTTTCTCCTCAGCACAATCCCCCCCCCCCCCCCCCCCTAGTATTAAATTTTAAGAGCTGTGTTGCATTGGCTGGGCTACATATGGAGAAGTGCAAGAATTTGCAACACATCAATAGGGAACATAGCTTTGAAACTGACAATGTTAGTTGCATCGCAGCGTTACTAGGGGAAACGTGACAAGCTGCATTAAAATGAATCACAATGTTGTCTTAAGATAAAAAAAAACAGCAGAGAGCATTTTCTAGGACATAATCTTTCACTCTCAGCCAGATCAAACAATATTCAGTCCAGACATTATTGCTTCCAAGGAGTGTTCAAAATATTCTGCAATTTTTGTCAGAGGAAATACTTTTGATACTAATTGCACCTTCAGGAGAGAAACAGGAATCGGATAATTGATTATGAGAATCAATTGGGACTAATGTAATGTGAATTTAGTTGGTAGGATAAATAAACCTCTACTCAAATGTGTCAGAAATAAACAGTTCACCTTTACGTCAGCTACTTTGCATTACATGTTTGAGCATACATGCCCGTTTATGTCTCTGGTAAGGAGGTGGCCGATGTGCTCGACCTGTCCCGACGTCGGCATTCCGATCATCCCGACCAGAGGGCCCGAACATCGGGCCTTCCTTAGCGGCGACTAGCAGAGGGTCAGGGTCCCGACCACGGGTGAACAAGGGAGGAAAAGGAGGAGGACTGTCTGAACTGTGTTGCCTTCCACCACAGTGAAGAATGCTGTGATGGGTGTCTGTGTTGAATTATGTTGTGAAATGTGTCCTTTTTTAATTGTAACGCTGCATGGTAAATTCATTTCACTGCATCTTATGGTGCATGTGACAATTAAATTTGAACTTTAACTTAAAAGTAATTTGGATTTAACTGAACTGTGACAAACAGTTTATGTTGCCTGAAGCAGATATATTAATAAAGGTAGAATCATAGAACATTTATGATGCAGAAGGATATTCAGGCCATCTTATGAGCTTACTAAAAGGATGTGTTGAACCTATTCCCATTTTGGATCCATAGCTTTGCAAATTTCTATACTTTGTGTATATGTCCGAGTGTTGTTCAAATTATGAGTTTCCACTTCTAACGCCCTTTCAGGCTGTGAATTGCAAACTCTTGCCACACTCTGGGTTTAAACATTTTTAGTTATAGAGTCAGGAAACTGGCCCTGTGGCCAATCTTGCCCGTGCCCACCTAGATGCTCCATCTAAACTAGTCCCACCTGCCCACATCCCTTTGAATCTTCAAGAAGGAACTGCAGATGCTGGAAAGCCGAAGGTACACAAAAATGCTGGAGAATCTCAGCGGGTGCAGCAGCATCTATGGAGCGAAGGAAATAGACAACGTTTCGGGCCAAAACCCTTCTTCAGACGTCTTTGTGTACCTTCCCTTTCAATCTTTTATATCCATGTACCTGTCCAAATGTCTTTTAACTGGTGTTATAGTACATGCCTCAACTACCTCCTCTACCAGCTTGTTCCATGTACCCACCAGCGCCCTTGTGGAAAAAGTTGCATCTCAGGTTCCTATTACATTTTCCCCTCTCAGTTTAAAGCTATGATTTCTGTTTCCTTATTCAGCTACTCTGGGTAAAATACTGTGTGCATCTACCTTATTGATTCCCCTCATGATCTTATAGACTTCTATAAGATCTCTATAACCTCTATAGTCCTCATCCTCCTGCGCTCAAAGGCATTTTTCCGCCATTCCCCTCTGATCCGTCTAATTACTTTAAAGCAATGCCCCTGCATTTTGACCTCTGTAAATAAATAAGGAAGGCGATTGGGAAGAGTAAGCAATGTGCAGACAGCTGGGAATACCAGTGAACTCATCTTACCTGACATTATACAGGCACTTTTCCCCAAAGCTGAACTTGAAAGGTTGCTCATGGCTGCAGGCAGTGCTCAGCTCAGAACAGGGACTCTGTGGTTCCTTCTTGATTTTTAGAGAAAGGCCGTGAAAAGCCACTGAAATGAGTGAGAAAAAAAAGAGTGAGAAAGAGTGCCTCGGCAGATCAGTACATGAGTTCAAACAGATCCAAAATAGTGGCTTGGCTCTGATCTGCCACCACTTATGTCGGTCACTTTTCATGTTGCCAAACACTGTTTAGTTTCTTCGGATCTCATTAACATTACTTCAGACGGAGGCTTAACTGGACCTGGATTCAAGAGTATAGCTAAATATAGCAATTTGCCCAATTAGAACAACACACCAATGAACAAATGGCACAGCAACGATAATTTAGTTTGCTGATATTTATGTTTCTATGCAAACAACTGATGCCAGAAGCCTCATTGCAAAATACATTAGTCAAATAGCCATGATTTAATTAATCTTGTTACATAACATGAGAACTGTGTATATTGGAATGAATATAGTAAACAAATAATTCAGCCTAAGTGTGCCTTTTATCATTGATAGGTGAGAAACACTCCCAATTGTTTGTAATTTATCTAATTTTACAAATGCAACCATGTAATATAAAAAAGAAGAGTCCCAACCCAAAACGTCCCATATCCACGTTCTCCTGATATGCTGGCTGACCTACTGAGTTACTCCAACACTTTGCGTCTTTTAATGTCAAAGAAAAAAACTTAATATGGGGGACAAAAAATCTCCACATTTATGAGGTGATTTAGTTTTGACTAAGGTCGGAGGTCACAGCTTCAATGTTGGGAAATAGCGAATATGAATGCTCATAAGGTAAGTTAAAAAATAATGTTCAGTAAATATTCAGGGCTTAAATTGGAGAGGATTAATCTTGATGAATGGCATCGCATTTTCCTTGAAACCACACCAATAGTATCATGATTCCAGCAGGGTCTTTGAACAATCTAAACTCCGATGTGACAAGAGAAATAACCATACAATACAAGGAATGGGAAAACAACTTACATTTACATAACACCTTTAATGTAACAACATGATCTTAAGGCAATAAACGCAGCATTTCAAACAAATATACATTGAAGCACGCTTCAATTGGGCAAATAGTCATAGACTTGATCAAAGATGTTTAAAGGTCATGTTAGAATGGAAGACAGGTGGTGAAATGAAGGATGGGAGCTCCAGAAAAAACACGTCTGGTACACAGAAAGGTGTCACTGCTGTTGATTCCCAGGCCGCAATTATAGAGTTTAAAGCAATTATCGGGTGGCGCCACGCGCGGCAGCCTCGCTAGCAGTCTGTCTGTCCTTTCACCCTTCTTGTTATTTTTAGTCTGTTAAAAGTATGTTTTTGGAGGTTTTTTATGTGGGGGAGGTGGGGAGGGGAAAGGGGAAACTGTTTCCCAGTCACTACCTGGTCGAGGATGCGTCTTTTCTCCGAGTCGCATCTTCGCCCCCCCCTCGCGGCTTACCGTCTCGATTGGTACGGACTTTCCTGCCGGAGACTGACCAGGGCATCAGCTGTGGCGCAGCACTGAATTCCATCGTGGAGCGGGCAATGCCTTACCGGGGATTACCGTGTGGAGCCTTGGAGTGCTGGGCTAACTGATTTGAACATCGTGGAGCTGTAGTTTGCAGAGCTTCCAGCCGCTGGCAGCGCTGACTTTACCATCGCAGAGTCCTGGGATCCTTTGCCGAGGGCCGCCAGTGTTGGAGCTCCGTCCAGCTCGGCCTGTGGACTACGGAAGCCGCGGTCTCCGGTAACAAGCGGCCGATTCAGAAACTCCAAGCTGGTGAGAGTGTTCTTCTGTTCCGTCGCCAGAGTTCCATCATCCTGGCGAGAGGGCCTGAAACATCGGGCCGTCCGTAGTGGCGACTGCGGAGGCCTCAAAGGCCCCGACCACAGGTGTACAATGAGGAAGTGGACTGAACTTTTATTACCTTTCCTCACAGTGGGAACGTTGATTCCGTTGTGTGGGGATGTTTATGTTAAACTCTATCATGTAGTGTTATTTTATTTGTATGGCTGTATGGTAACTCAAATCTCTCTGTACCAATTGGTGCATGCGACAATAAATGTAACTTGAACATGCATCTTGCACTTGAACTTGAACTTAAAATTGAGACAATCGAACAGTTTCACCCTACTCTACAGTGGCAGAAGGGAGGAGAGGGTTGAAGGTTGACGGTAGAAACTGGAATTTCAGCCCACGTGTCCGGGCCAACTAGCGATCCCCATATACTAACACTATCCGACACATACTAGTAGGTATGTTGCAAAACGTACCTGAAGCGTCGCTGAAAATCTGTCCCAGCCCGTGTGCGCGATTTTGGCGCCGTTTAGAGGGGGACGGGTTTAAAACGCGATTTTCCCTAGGCTGTTCAAATCGAGGTTTTTCAGCCTAGTTAATTATTAACGAAAAATCGCTGGAAGATTCCCTCGCTTGAGTTATTATTAGTTTTAAGGGCTTTATTAAATTGTTATAGTAGGTTAAAAATTAACCTCTAAATCCCCGACCGCCGGCAACCGGCCGGATCTCATACAGGGGACAACAGAAGGTAGGCTGTTTATTTTTACGTTAAAAAGGGCTTCTTATGATCACTTTATACAAAGTTTAATGTTGCGAGTAGCTAATTTTGGGCCCATTATATCCCGCAGTATTTTTCTGGGCATTTGATGGTACAAATCTACCGCAATGTGAACGTTCTAAACCAGCGCGTTCACAGGATCCCACTAGAAAGCTGATTTAAATGGACTTTAATTTACAGCAATTAAACACTAAATTCCTTCCATTTGGCCTATAAATGAATGTAAATGAGATTTAAAAATCATGTTTTACTGTGAATTATTTGTGAATATTATTTGGACACTTAGGCTATTTAAAAATGTTAATCATTTATTAAGAAATGGATAGATGTTTAGATCTAGCAATTGAAGTTTGGAATTAGCTACAATTGGGTAACTAACTAATTATATGCTTTAATTTCAGGTCATCCAAGTAAGTTATTTTATATTTGTTTCAGAATGCTTCAATCTATGATAACTGAAAATTTCATTCAGTTCTCTGAATTTTTAAGAATGTTATGGGCTTTTGACTGTCCACGATCACAGCTTTTTTGTTATGTCCATAGAAAATCAATAGGGAACAAGATGCTAATTTCCGAGTATGAAAATGGCCATAACTTTTTATATACTTGAGATATGAAAATGAATTAGGTGTCAAATTAAACTTATTTTTATACTTTATCTGATGGGATAAATTGCAGACTTGATTTTTTAAATCTCAAAATTTTGTAACATTGCTAATACTAGGTACAATTTATAATCATACTAAGCCAATTAACCTACAAACCTGTACGTCTTTGGAGTGTGGGAGGAAATCCGGGATGCAGTAGAAAACCCACACAGGTCACGGGGAGAACGTACAAACTCTCTACAGACAAGCATCTATAGTCAGGATTGAACCCGGGTCTCTGGCGCTAGGAAAAAGGTTCTGATTGTCTATCCTATTTCATAATTCGATACATTTCCATCAAGCTGACACTTCAGCCTCTGACAATCCAGGGAAAACACTGTCCAAATTTATCCAACCTCTCCGTAGCCCTTACTCTCTAATCCAGGCAGCATCCTGATAAACTTCTTTTGCAGCCTCTCCAGTCTCCACATCTTTACTGTGATGGGGCAACTAGAACTGCACACAATACTCCAAATGTGGGTTAACCAAAACTTTATACACAGCAACATGACTTCCTGACTCTTACACTAGGCCATTCAGTCACCAAATACGTGCAGATCTCCACACACTAATACTATCCAACGCACAATTTTACCAAGCCAATTAACCTACAAACCTGTGTGTCTTTGGAGTGTAGTAGCATCTTAGAAACTTAGTAGCATCTAGGGCTGGCAGCTGTCCCGTATTAGCCGGGACATTCCGTATATTGGACTAAATTGGTTTGTCCCATACGGGACCACCCTTTTTGAATTCTACTACTCGAGTCGAGGGGACTGTCGGGTCACAGCGCCGCTTCCGGCCCCGCCTCACACGTCCTGACATAACATGAAGTGCAGCAACAGCGCCTCGCCCGTGGGCCCGTCGGTCGGCAGCCCGGCCAGCTGTCCGACCATCGGATCTTCAATTACCGCTGACGCCACCACCCTTCCTTCTCATGGCCGATTATCGGTTCATGAGTTGGATGGGGTGCCAGAATTTGCACGTAACGTCGCTCGCCCGGGCCAAAACTCCTCAGCTGGCCTGCCGGCTGAGCATTGTGTCCAGTCCAGCACCCGGGCCAACTCATCATTCACCTAGCCACGGCCTAGTCAGTCAACGAATTACCGTCGGGAATTTGTCCTTTATTTTGACCGTTTGTCCCTTATTTTGAGTGAGAAAGTTGGCAACCATAGTAGCATCTACCATTAAAATGATGCTATGTTATTTTTGCTTACTACAAAGTACTCCAGTTGGCTCTCTCACTCCCCATCCTCTATAATTGCCTTTTTCAAACTCTGCTGCCCTCCAACAAGCTCCACATCATGGTTTTGTAATGGTCCTTTGTTCTTTTACCATATCTGAATTACGCATCCTCAATGTAAATTTTCTCATGCTTCATCCCTTTCAATCCTTGTCACTTCTTCCAGCCACACGACAAGTCCTGTTCCCCTATCCTAATTCCCACTCTATTCTTTGCCTCCATCACAGTGAGGATGTGCTTGGTGAACTCACTGTGGTGGATGTTTAATTTGTGTTTATTGTATGTTTTGTTTTTATTGGTTCTGTGTATGACTGCAGGCAACATAATTTCGTTCAGACCGAAAGGTCTGAATGACAATAAAGGAATCTAATCATCTAATCCTTCAGTACTTTGAGCTGCCCCTCACCCCTTTAACCGTCATCAGTGCCTTTACGTTTTGTACTACAGAATCCTTTCCTAAATTATTCCGCTGCCATTTAACATTGGCATCAAAATTCAAGTCTTTAATTGAGCTTGGTAACATTTTATAATGCCTCCTTCTGCTCGTACATTCTTGTTCCCTCTTGGAGCAGTGAAACATCCCAGGACAGGAGGTGCTTTAAGAACGCATAACGTTGTTGTCTCTTCTCAGACATCTCAGTGAGCAAAGACAAAATTCCCCAGAGGAAAACTCAGGCATATTTTAATAAAGCTGTTTAGCAGTGAAAACAGAGGTATGACAGGTGGATAAATAGTTGACTCACAAGTGTAGTCATCCCTAATGATGGCAGCGCTGCAGGTTACCAAACATAACAGTGTGAAAACAAACATGCTTGTGGCACCATCCTTCAGGGTTAAACTAAATGGCTGCATAAAGGTTGCATTATGTAGCGTAGTACACGCAGGGATCTCTAAAGCAAACACACATGAATGCAGCAGATTAATTTACGTAATTTACTTTACCTTCCAACATATACTCAGTGCATGTAAGAAGCTGTTAAGGACTAAATTATTCCTGATCAAATCAAAATCATCTGGAGTCACAATCAACGCTAATTAAATTACATTTGCTTTTAACACAGAGAAACATCCCAAGGTTCCTTTAGGACAAGATTTTCCCTCAGTTTGTGTCCCATCACTACGGCTAACAAGCAAGACGGAGCTGATGCTGCTCTACAAATCCAACAGCATCCATAGCCAAACATTTGTCTGAATTGCAGAGCTCGCCACAGCTTGAAACTTTAAATTCTAACTAATAATTATAGACAGATTGTCTCCAAATGTAAAATTATTATTAATTACATGGTTAGTTTAATCAAGATGATTACCAAATTCCTTGTATGTGAATACTTGGCCAATAAACATATTAATTAATTAATTAATTAATTAATTAATTCATTCATTCAAGAACAGAAACATTTGGTAAATTGTAAGCCACTTTTTCTTGGATATTAAGTGCAAAGCTGTTTGCCTTTATGTCGAAAAGATACAGTGTGCCGGAGTAATCAGCAGTTCTGGCCGCATTTCTAGTGAACATGGATAGGTGACGTTTCAGGTCAACACTCTTCAGGCTCCCGATCCGAAATGTCATCTGTACATGATCTGCAGAGATGCTGCCTGACCTGCTGAGTCACTGCAGCACTTTGTGTCCTTTTGTATATTAACCAGCAACTGCAGTTCCTTTTTTTTCTGCCTTTCTGTTAAGGTAGATATTTGGTTTCCCCTTTCTATTCACTACCACAGATCTTCTCATCCTTGGTGCTCCACTTAATGAGGGAGGAAACAAAACAGAAGAGGCAGATCCAAAGCAATGAAGCACAATTTGCTGGTCACAATTAAAGTCAGATATGCAGACAAGGTACATGGCCCCAAAAAAATAATTTTAGTTAAGAAATTAATAAAAGTAAGAGCACCCAATATTCCTGTTTCAAAGTGGATTAATACAAAAAAAGTCAGGCAGGTTAAATTATGCATTTATACACTGGATAGAAAGATTTAAATGCATTTGTAAACGTAAGGTTGATTGCCAGAAGTGTGGATAAAGGCCAGAGATGGGAAGAAGACCAAAGACTACAATTCCTTTAAGCTTTAAACTCATTTACGCATTTTTAGTGCTGGTCATAATTTCTGCAATAACCTGCTCCAATTCAAAAGTATTTTTCAATTTAGTTTCAGATTCCTGATCATTACAACGCCTTGTTAGGCTTTTTTAAACTCACAACTTTAAAATCCAACTTGACAATATAGCTTTGGGTCCTTGACAATAAGCAAACCAATGATTCCGATCGACAAGTCTGTCTCTGCTTATTACGTTAGGTACAGGATTATTCACCAGCAAAGTGCACACCACTTAACGCAATGCTGTAGGTTTTAATTTCTGTTGCTTAATTTCTTCCAGTATTGCAAAGCTGAACAAGTCCCACATGCAGTCAGAGGGTTGGTAGATCCTACTCCCGCTTAACACCTCTTCACTCCGAGAAAGGGATCTACCAACCCTCTGACTGCATTGATAAGAGGCATCACTTGTGTTCCTTGAGAGCTCCTACGGATGAGAAATTGTGAATAAGAAGTGAAAGGGAATTTATTGTAAAAAAATGATGGAATGAGTACTGAAATCAGAAAGCAATAGTAAAAGAAGCTAATTTACATGTTTCCAAGCATGCTTCGCAGGGAGGATGAGAGGAAAGGAATTTGTCAGTGAGCTGATTGCAATACGTTTTGAAACCAACTGACTTTCGCAGATTTATACAGCACACATTCATACCAACTGCCAATGGTAGATCTTTGATATTTTTGCTAATTAATTCCACTGCCGTGGTTTTTCTCACTTGTTCTAGAACATTTATTGTCATCAGTTCTGTGCATTTCCTTTTGAAAATTATTATGTAATCCACTTCCAGATTTTAACAATTCACTACACAAAAAATGAATTTATGCTCCCATTTAATATCAAACTTATCAGACAGATATTAATTTCTTTTCTCTTTTCTTTAAGTGGGCAACAGGACAAAATATCAGAAACTTATCCATGTGACGGTCACGATTTCTGTTTCTAAGCACCTAAATCAATGTATGGAAAAATTACAAGCAGTCCACATCTTAAGGGGCTGTCCCACTTGGGCGACCTAATTGGCGAGTTTAGAAGAGTTTGAAAAAATGACATGTTGAAGACCTCCTTCGACTATGTAGAAGACCTCCTTCGACCTCCTTCGACTATGTTGAAGACCAGCTTTGACTAGCTACGACTAGCTTCGGGAAAATTGGACACCGAATAGTGGAGAGTGAAGACGACCTCCTTCAATCTCCTTCGACCTCCCTTCGACTATGATGAAGACTATCTATGACCACCTTCGACTACCATCGACTACCCTCGATTACCTACGACTAACATGCCGACCTACTACGACCTACTACAACTAAACCTACGAGTAAAAAAAGTATTGATTTTTTCCATGGCAACCTTTTTTGACTTGCGGGCATTTTTTAACATATTATTAAAAACGCCGCGACCTAGCTGACGCTTCGAGTACGCGGAGACCACACTCGAGCATGAAGGAGAGTTATGAAGACCTCCTACGACCTCGTGTCGACCATGCTGCGAGAATGAGTCGAGGGCAAACTCGGTTGAACTCGCGGATTAGGTCGCCCAAGTGGAACAAGCCCTTAAACCTATGATGCACATTCCACGTGTATGAGACACTGTGTTCTGATCCCGAATGCAGGAAGAAATGCCTATACTGTGACAAAAATAAAGGAAAAAGAGACATTCAAAAGTATAAATAATGCTTCCTTTTGAAGGAATAAAAGAGAAAATGGTGGAAATACTTATTTGGTCTTCTTTGTGGCTGACCTGCAGGGTACTTCTTATTTATTTCAGTTTTCCAGCAACTGCATTCTTTTGTGCATGAATTATGCACAACCAAGTAAGATATATCCATATTAGAGAATATACTAAAGCTCTCAGACTTATTGTTTATAATAAGACTATAGATCCTCACAGCTTAGGAGCACTCGACTTATGGATACAAATGTGCAAATAAGCGAGCGTTTGAGAGACCGGCGGGATGGATTTGCCGGCTCCTGCAGAGCAGCAGATTTTTTTGCATTTTCTGTTCGGTTCATGGTCCCAGTCTATGAATGCCTGACTTATGGACAGCCCATATGTACAAACAAATGCATGGCCGACCAGAGGGATAGATTGGCTGGCTGCTGCGGGCTTTTTTTAGGAATGTGGGAACTCGGCTCACGGCCACATTTCCGACTTGAGAACAGTTTGGGTTACGAATGGTTCGTAGGAACCGAACCTTGCTCTAACCCGGGAAGGACCTGAAATGACAGCTGCATCTACATCCACTTCAACCACCACACCCTCACCATCTTTGTTTGTCAGGACAAAATCTCCTGGTCTATGAAAGAATACCTTTAGATTTTATCCTCAGTCATCAAACTGCTTGGAGAGTGAAATAGCACCAAGAGTAATTTTTGTGAAACACCACTTCAATGGAAGAAACAATGCAAAAACACTCATGGTTAAACCATAATAATGCTCTTGGTCATTAAGGGGTATAGCCAATTTAAACAAAAGCAATTTAATCCAACTATGGAATTTGCACAGGCCCTCCTCAGGTTACAGCTGGGTTCTGTCTTTCCGAATTGTTAGTAACCCAAACAGTTCACAAGTCAGACCTGTGCCCACAAAATGTGTTCCATGTGGCAGAAGATGCCTGCAGCAGAAAGCAAATTCATCCTGCCTGTCTCCCAAATGGTTGTTGATATGTACGGGCTGTCCTTAAGTCGGATGAGGACATGCAATACTAATATGGTGGAAGTTATGATTTGCCCCTATAGCTCGTCATTTCTGTAACATACCTCACATGATCACATGTAGTAAACTTTCAGTATCACAATAAAAACACAAGCCCACATTATCAGAATGCTTTAACCCACAAGCCACTCTTATGCTTGCTCTTGACGCCACTAAAAATTATCTTTAGCTAGACAACCATCTAATTCTCTTTTTTTAAAGCAAGAAATGGATTTTGGCGAATGAGGTGAGAAAACCCTGGGCACACTGGCAATACTCTTTCAGTGCACTTTGGAAACGGGGCTGATGCCACAGGACGGGAGGATGACCTCTTGGTCAAAAAGATGGATAAGGATAAACCTAGCAAAGCATAACAGTTAGTTGAACCTCAGTTATAGGAAAATGTACAGAAACAATCTCCTGTTACAGGTTTAATAGTCACCTGGATTAAGGCAAACCAGAACAGATTTATTATGGGCCAATAGTGATTAACAAGTTTGATAAGAATTTTGGATGAGTTAGCAGATAAGGTTGATGTGCTGTGTGCAGAATTCCAGAAGATTTTTGATAAGGTGCCATGTACAGGCTTATCAGCAAAGTTGAAGCAGCCTATATAATACGGGACTTTGATAGCATGGATGCATAGATGGTTGATTCCTAGCCAACAAAGTGTTATGATGAATCTTTGTTCCTTGAACTAGATGGAATCATAGAATTTATACTCTTTGCTTTCTTCCTCTTTTAATTGCCCCATCCTTTATTTAAAATATGATGATTATTAGTCCATAGGAGCAGCGGTCACAAAAATACATTCTAGTACATCTACTACTCAGGTACCTATTCATCTGCATGAATTTCTTTTCATGAGTGTGGTTAAGTCTGGAATATTATTTTGAAACTAGCAGAGATTAACTAGGAACAATAAGAAAGGAAAGTTGGGAATAGCAAGTGGAAAATGTGCAAAGTAAAATAAATTTAGGTCAATAATCAGTACCTCTTTAAACTGAGGCAAATGCAATTTTTCCGTAAGTCAACAGTCACTTGTGTAAACAACGCAAATCAAATATCTGAACAGCATTCGTCTGTTATCATTTTGTCCATTTCCCGCATTAATCAATAAATACATTAAAACATATCATGTTTCCAATGTAAAACTCGAGATCTTTAGCAACCAATGTTTTATTAGAGATCGCAGAAACAAGTAACTGCAGATAGGCACAAAAGGCTGGAGTAACTCAGGCAGCATCTCTGGAGAGAAGGAATGGGTGATGTTTCGCGTCAAGACCCTTCTTCAGAAACAAGGAACTGCAGATGCTGGCTTACAGAAAAAGACACAATGTACTGGAGTAGCTCAGCATCTCTGGAGAACATGGATAGGTGACATTTCATGGATAGAAACCATTAGCCACAGGATAGTGATGGTTGTTTTACTTATGGTTGTGTCATGTAAAGTTAATGGGCCTGTCCCACTTAAGCGACTTTTTAGGCGACTGCTGGAGACTATGCAGTCGCCACATGTTGGCGGATGGTTGCCGGGGCGTCACCTTCATGGTCGTGAGTAGTTCCCGCATTCTGGGAACTAGTCGCGGCCTCATTATGGTCGCCGTGAATTTTTCAACATGTTGAAAAATTCACGGCGACTAGAATGAAGCCGCCATGGCGAGTAGCGACAATTCTCGAGCCGTAGGTGGGTCGCCAGGAGGTCCTAATGGGTTGCCAGTAGGTCAAAGGTTCTCTGAGGTTCTCGTAGGTTTCAGCCAGTGCTGACCTGTGAATTTCATTGGCTCATTGGGAAAAAAAGGTAAGCAGTAGTTTTCAGAACCAAGGATATGTTAAATGTCCGCTGAGCTTCACAACTGTGTTTCCCTGGCTTCTTAAAAGTTGTCCCCACTCCTTCTCCCCCTTCGCCTCCCTCTTTTAAAGGGCTTGCCGTACACTGTGCTTTAGCCGTCTTAATTGCAGTGCCAACCTATCTGTTCATCGCGGTGTGTGTCTGTGGCTTTGCACTGTGTGAATTTTTTAGACAGGGCATTACCACCAGGGACGCCTTTACGATTGGCAGCCTCTGCCAACAGTCTGTCTGTTTTTTCGTCTTTTTGTTATTTTTAGTCTGTTTAAAAGTATGTTTTTTGAGGTTTCTTAGTCTTTTTATGTGGGGGAGGTGGGGAGGGTAAGGGGGAAACCGTTTTTCAGTCACTTCCTGGTCGAGGATTCGATTATTCTCCGAGTCGCGTCTTCGCTCCCCCCCTCGCGGCTTACCATCTGGATTGGTGTGGCCTTTCCTGTCGGAGACCTACCAGAGCTTCAGCAGCGGCGCTGCACTGATTTACCATCGCGGAGCGGACGATGCGTTACTGGGGATCGCCGTGTTGAAGCTCCGGAGTGTTGGGCCTGCTGCTTTAACATCGTGGAGCTGTGGTTGCGGAGCTTCTAGCCGTGGGCGGCGCTGACTTTAACATCGCGGAGTCCTGGGATCCCTTTGCCATGAGACGCCAGTGTTGAATCTCCGCCCAGCTCGGCCTGTAGACTTCGGGAGTCGCAGAAGTACCCGATTCAGAAACGCCAAGTCGCTGAGAATGTTCTTCCGTTCCGACGTCGGAGTTCCGATCATCCCGGCGAGAGGGCCTGAACATCGTGCCACCGTAGCGGCGACTGCGGAGGGCTCAATAGGCCCCGACCACGGGTGAACAAAGAGGAAGATGACTGAACTTTATTGCCTTCCCTCACAGTGGTAAACGTTGATTCCGCTGTGTGGGGATGTTCATGTTAAATTCTATTGTGTGTTGTGTTCCTTTTATTCGTATGGCTGTATGATAACAAATTTCACTGTACCAATTGGTGCACGTGACAATAAATGGTAAACTTAAACTTAATTTAATCGGGGGGAGCGTTGTCTAAAAAATTCACACGGGCTGATGAAGGAAGCAATGTGTTTGTGTGTGTGTGTGTGTGTGTGTGTTCCACTCTGACAGTCGCCGTTCCAGTTCCCAGTTTTTCAGGCGACTCCGGCAATTTGACAGTCGCTGGCAGTCCACTGAAAAATCGCCTAAGTGGCACAGGCCCATAAGGCTTGTAAAGTTATTTATGATCGGGAAGATCCAGAAATAGTGATGCATTTGTTTTATATCTAATAATGAATAATTTACAACATTTCTGTCCATGCAAGAAATTTGATAGCTATTAATATCTCCCAATTCTTTATTTTGTATTTTTACAAATATTAATAATGATCAACATGGTAGAAGAAGCAGACATTTTATTAATTTTTCCACACTCTTAGGTTACAAGATAGGATAGTTGGAACCTCAAGCTGTACTACTGTTGTGGTGACATGTAATAGCCAGACTAGTCTGAATGCACAGAGAAAATTATAGACTGCTTTGCATGGAGACAAACTCCAATCAAACCTTCCAATACCTTAAATAATTGTAAATGTCTTTTTTCTCTTTGTGGCTTCACAAGAATGAAAATAATCTATGCCTGAAGCAAAGCCATGGATAAACATGAAATACGAATGTAAACAAAAAGGAGTAATGCTTGTGTTTACTTAAAGGTCTTAGAAAGGATATACAGGCCTAAAATAATAATGTAACCAATGAAAGATGGACGTCTGGACGGGCAATATGAAAATCAGGATCAAGCTAATTCAGGAAAAGAAATGTCACGATTCAGTCATTCTTTTCACTCCCATGGGAATAAATAATCTATGACGTTCACTATTTGTAACATTGTCAGTCTTGTAAACAAAAGCCAGACATGTATTTTATACAATGGCCATTCAATCGCTATTTAGAATTTGTATTTCCTTCACAAGACCTTTAAATAGATTCTAATGAGCCACTTCAGACTTCTTCAAATTGTTATGGTTCTCTTCACAATATTAGAGGAGTAATAACTAAGAATTTCCATCATATTTGAACCATCAGTCTGTTACATTTAATTGTTACTGTGCACATTGGCACAAATTAGTTCATTCATACATTTCCCTAAAACACGCCATAATTTCAATTTATAGTGAGCCGAGCACAAGAGAACTGCTCAATAAGAAGTTTCTTCATTTAGAAAATTAATTAGAATCACCTAGAACAAAGTTACCATCTTATTAGAAATTGGGTGGTTTTGTAAACAGTGGAGGGAAAATTATGTTAAGAGTGTCAGAAAATTGGTTTAGGGTTCAGTTTTGATTATCAATCAAAATTCCAAGTCAGCCAACAATACAGTGGAATGCATAAGAACATTATTTTAATAGGAAATACCACATATAAAAAAAAGGTCAGGGCAAAAACATTGTTGTTTGCCATGGAATTCTGCAATGTCCCAATATTGTAAGTGTAAACGTTCAAATATGTTCTTGCATACCAGAAAGTAGAGAAGTGAAGCATTTTGATGGCTAAAACATTAGAAGAAACACACGCCGTTCTCCATTTCATTTTTGTTTTAAGGAAGTAAAACTATAGGAAGCCCTGCAAAAAGTCCTACTTCTGCTTCATGGAGAGTTTAGTTTAGTTTACTTAATTTAGAGATACAGGGCGAAAACAGGCACACTGAGTCCACACTGACCAGTAATCCCCGCACAATAGCACTATCCTACAGACTAGGGACAATTTATAATCTTTACCAAAGCTAATTAACATACAAACCTGTACATCTTTGGGGTGTGGTCAGAGGGAGAACGTACAAACTACGTACAGACAGCATCCGTAGTCAGGATCGAACCCCGGTCTCTGACACAGTAGGGCAGCAACTCTGTGTTGAACATAAACTCTGTATCCTCATCTCCAAATGCCTACAATTCCGATTTCCTTTTGCAGTCTTATCCAGCCAATTGTATATGCTTAAACTCATGCATTCAATCTTTGGCTCCCTATACAGTGCCATCTTCAGAGTTAAAAAATCACCTGCTTTAACCCATTTCTACCCCATAAGACCCTTTTTTTCTCTTTATAGCTTTACAAACTATTTAAAATCATATTGATTAATTTTCTTTAGGGTGTCTCATCAAATCCATATAGTGGTTGTTTTCTTCTGTGACTGATGCCATGACCTTTCAAAACAAATTATTGCTGGACAAATTAATATGTATTTTGGTCATAATGGGGACCTGTGATGCTGGTTCCCACCTATTCTGACTGCAGTCATCAATGGATATTGTGGCATAATTACTTAGGAATGTTATCATGTTTAAAATGCAATATGCAAACTCTATATGCAAACTCCATTACAGGTTAAGAGCTACCATCTTGAATCACCACCCTGATTTTCACCACGGCAAGCACCCTAACACTTTCTCAATATCAAAGAAAGAGGATTCATAAATACGATGCAGTTGGCCAAAATGTTTTGTTATTCAAATCTAATTATGAAACTGTAGTCATTTGAGATGCATAACACAATATAGCGGTGTTCACAAACTTCGAGAACTCGCAAGAAAAAACAAGAGCTGTAGGGGAAACTCAGCAGGACAGGCAATATCTGTGCAAGGAAATGAATAGTCAATGTTTCGGATCATCTGGACTACTACCGATGTTGCCTGACCCCCCGAGTTCCTGCAGCAGATTTTGGTGTCTTGTGTCTTCATGAACTCCCACTCAACCTGTGTTCATGCATTACCAAAATCGACCCTGCAACAGTCTAATGCTTGCTTCCAAGGAAGCAGCACAGGATTATTGTATTTTAAGGCAATCTCCCATGGTTAATTAACATGGAGAAGGCAAACTTAAATGATGGCTCCGCAGAGACCTAAGCTGTGAATAATGACATTCTTAGGAGCCACAGTCTAAAGTTGAAAAAACACAATACATCTCAGCAACTATAACCAATTCTTGAGACTTTAGGCTTTACTTTAGAGATACAGCGCGGAAACAGGACCTTCGGCCCACCACCATGTCAGCGCCGACCAGCGATCACCCCGTGTACAGTAACACTATCCTACACATTAAGGACAATTTACAATTTTTTAACTAAGCCAGTTAACCTACAAACCTGTACGACTTTGGAGCGTGGGAGGAAACTGGAGAACTGGAGAACCCGGAGAAAACCCACGCACATGTCTTCTTGCCTTTACAAATCCTCAACTCAATCCACAGTGACTCTACCTCGTCAGTCCCAATGTCTTCCCTCGTAAGGGACTGAATTCCATCCCTCACCAGCAGAGCTACCCCCCCTCCTCTGCCCACCTGCTTGTCCTTTTATAGGATGTATAACCCTGAATATTAAGTTCCCAGACCCGATCCTCCTGCAGCCACATCTCAGTAATCCCCACAATGTCATATCTACCAACCTCTAACTGAGCCTCAACCTCATCTACTTTACTTCTTATACTTCGCGCATTCATATACAATAGTTTTAATTCCTTACGCATCGATCCTTATTACACTTGGCCATGCTCTCCTATCCCTTTGTGAGCTTCCTTTCCCGTTAATTCTGAGGTCATTAACCATCCCGTTACTCTCTTTCCCTTTAACTCCGTCCTCGACTATCCCATTTGACACCCCACCCCCCTTATTCAGTTTAAAACCACCCGTGACGCAGTGGCAAACCTGCCTGCCAGAATGCTGGTCCCCCACCTGTTAAGATGCAATCTGTCCAATCCGACAAGCAGGTAGGAACAGTGCCAGTGGCCAGAGAACTGTTGAAGATGGCGAGGATGCTGGGACCGGCTATTGTAATGACATCCTTCAGAAGGGCAGAGGGGACAACGTCGAGGGGGCATGTAGTAGGTTTCATGGTGTGACCAGTTTTACAAGGGAGGGTAGAGTAACGGGTTGGAAACAGTCTAATTTTGAAGAACAGACCAATGAGACAGGCAGGTCACGGATGGGAGGGGAAATATTCGATCTGATGTTCTTAACTTTGCTGGTGAAAAATGTAGTAAATTCCTCGCACTTAGCAGGGGACCCAGTTAAGCTGGTGCTGGGGGCAGGCATATGATATAGGTAATGGTCTACAGGACGAGAAACTGCGGGCTGAACTTCTAAGGAAGCCAGATCTGACTTTGAACGAGGCTCTGCACGCCTCTCGCATGGCGGCGGCTGTCGCCTCCGTGCAGCCTGCAGCTCAGGACATTAACGTTGCCGTTGTTTCTGGACGCTGGCGGGTAGATGGCCTGCAGCGCCAGCGTGGTTCCCCCGCCCCCTCGGGTGGCAGCCCGCGTCGTTGCCCCAACTGCAACTTTGCATCACATCAGTTTAATGTTTGCCCCGCGCTGGGGAAGACTTGTAATTTCTGCAAAAAGCTAAATCATTTCTCTGCCGCTTGCCGCTCCCGTGGGAAGCCTGTTCCTGCTCCCAGGAGAATGCTAAACAACCTTGGGGAGGCTGATAGCGCACTCAGTTCACAGTACCAGTCAGACGAACTCCCTGATTCTGATACCAGTTCTTCCCATGATGATTCAAGCATTTTTTCACTGTTGAGTGCACCTGCGCTGATAACGGATCCTTCAGTGCGTGTTACTGTGAATGGGTTAACCTTCCCAGCAAAGGTCGACACGGGGGCGGTGGCCAATGTTATGTCAGTGAGCCTCTTCAAACAGATAAGGTCTGGGGAGAAGGTCACTCCCGGCAACTCCCGTCTACATGCCTACGGGGGAGGCGTGCTCGTACCAGTCGGGAAGGCAACTCTTATCTGCAAGGTTTTGAAGGCCGCTCGGCCCCTCACTTTTTATCTGCTGGACACTGAGAACATCACGCTGTTGGGCACCCGTGCGTGCCAGGACCTCGGTTTGGTCTCCTTTCACCGCGATATCCACCAGGTGCGGACCCTCCTGGACCCCCTGTGTGAGTACCCTGATCGTTTCGAAGACGAGCTGGGCAGGCTGCCCTGCAGTTACAGGATCGTTGTCGACCCGGGTGTCGAGCCTGTGGTCCGCCCTCCACACCGCGTCTCCTTTGCCATGAAGGACAAGGTGGAGTCGACTCTGCGCCATATGGTGGCCGTGGGCATCCTCAAGGAGGTGAGTGATCCCACCCGGTGGGTCTCCACCATGGTTGTTGCTGCAAAGAAGGATAAGAGTGAGCTCCGCATTTGTATAAACCCCAAGGACCTGAACTTTGCCATCAAGCGCCCGCACTACCCCATGCGGACGGTGGAGGACGTCGCTGCACAGGTTGGCCCGGCCACTGTCTTCTCAGTCCTCGATGCCAAAAGCTCTTTCTGGCAGATACCGCTGGATGAACGTTCCTCATACCTGACCACCTTCAGCACACCCTTCGGCAGGTTCAGTTTCCTACGCATGCCATTCGGGATAAATTCTGCCAGCGAAGTCTTCCAGCGCACCATGGAACAGCTGTTTGCCGGTCTGCCGTGTGCTATCATAGTCGATGGCATCCTGGTATACGGGAAGGGCGTCGCTGAGCACGAACTCCACCTCCGCCAAGTCCTGGACAGGGCTCGTGAGATCAACCTTAAGCTCAACCCTAAGAAGTGCCGTTTTCCGCGTCCCAGAGGTCACGTACGTGGGCCACGTCTTCACTGCTGAGGGGCTGAAGCCCGACCCGCAGAAGACGGCTGCGGTCTCTGGGATGTCTGCACCCGCCGACGTGCCCAGCCTGCAGCGCTTTCTGGGCATGGTGAACTACCTGGGGAAGTTCATTCCCGACCTCAGCGAGCTGAGTGCACCCCTGAGGGAGCTGATCAAAAAGGACACTGCCTGGGCTTGGTTCCCGAAGCACCAGAATGCGTTTGACATCCTGAAGTCCAGACTGGTTAGTACCCCCACTCTCAAGTTCTTCGACTTGCAGCGACCAATTGTCCTCACCTGCGATGCCTCGAAGTTCGGTCTTGGTGCCGCCTGCCTGCAGCTTTACGATGGCCTGCAGCTGCCTGTCTCCTACGCTTCTCGCACCATGACCCCCGCTGAGCAGCGTTATGCTCAGATCGAGAAAGAGCTCCTCGCCGTGGTGTTTGCCTGCTCGAAGTTTAAGGATTACATCCTGGGCAACACCTTCACTGTCGAAACCGATCACCAGCCGCTGGTCACGATCCTGAATAAACCGATCCACGTCGCCTCATCCCGCTTGCAGCGAATGATGCTGCAGCTCCAGCGGTTCACGTTTCTGGGTCGTGTACCGCAAGGGCAAGGACATGTTCGTGGCCGACACGCTGTCCCGCGCACCACTGACGTCCACTGCCCGACACCCGTACGAATCGTCTGACCTGATGGTGTTAAACATTAATATTGTGCCTTCACAGTAGATGCAGTCCCTGGTCCAGCACACTGCCAAAGATCCTGCCCTGCAACAGCTTGCCGACGTCATCCGGCGTGGTTGGCCTGACCGTCCCTCATCCTTGCCGGCCGGTGCCGTGCCCTACTTCCTGGTCCGGGATGAGCTTGTGCTGCACGACGGAGTGGTGGTGAAGGGCCACAAGGCTGCAGGACCACTACTTTCATACCGCCCACAGCGGCCATCCCGGGGCCGAGGCCACTCTGTCCCAGGCCCAGAGCCAGTTCTATTGGCCCATGACATCCGGGAGAGGGTCTCCGCCTGCTCCACCTGCAATAGCCTCTCTCCCCATCAGCAACGGCAGCCGCTTCTGCAACAGCCTGCCCCCGATCTGCCATGGATGGCGGTCGCCACTGACATCTTCGAGTGGCGTGGCAAGCACTTCCTGGTCCTTGTGGACTCCTACTCCAGCTGCCCTCCCTCACATCTGCTGCTGTCATTGGCAAGCTGCGCCGCCACTTCGCAACCTTTGGCTCCCCTGCGAGTTTGCAGTCGGACAACGGTGGCCAGTTTTCCATTGCGGAGTTCCGCGATTTCGCTGCCACCTGGAACTTTCGTCACTTCACCTGCAGCCCCGAGTACCCGCAGAGCAACGGCCTTGCTGAGCGCGCCGTCCGCAGTGCCAAGGAGCTGCTGGAGCACTGCAGACTTTCCCGGTCGGACTTTTACCTGGCCCTCCTCAACCTCCGCAACATCTCCCGTGACCCTGCCCTGGGCTCGCCTGCTCAGCGGCTCATGTCCCGCACCACGCGCCCTCCGATTCCTGTGTCCCAGCGGTCCCTGGTGCCTTCTGTCCTCCGCCCTGATGCCGTCCAGGAGCGCATTGCCCAAAAGCAAGATATACAAAAACGCTCCCACGACAAGTCCTGGCGCCCCCTTCCGTGTCTGTTCCCTGGTCAGGTCGTCCGGATGCAGTCCCCCTCCGGCCACTACCGTCTGGCAGTTGTCGTCGGCTCTGCCGGCTCACCGAGGTCTTACCTCGTCGACCACGAGGGTACCATCTACTGCCGGTCCCGCCAGCATTTGCGGCAGGTCAATGAGCCCGCTCCGCCTCCTGCTGCCCCTTTCGCCCCCCCGATTTCTTCCTCTCTGCCTGCCGCTCCTCGCATGCCCCGAACTCTGCCCTCTCAGCTCTATGTGCCCCGCTCCCCTGCTGCCAGCCCGCCCTCGCCTGTTCGCGTGCCCGGCCCTGTGCCAGCTTCCCCTCCCCGGTCTCCGCACCTTCCCTCTCCTGCCCGTTCTCCGGCTCGTTCGCCCGCTCCTGCTCCTGCTCTTGCTCCTGCTCCTGCTGTTCCTGCGGAGGAGGGGGAGGGCGGGTTGCGTACCCGCTCCGGGCGGTTGGTCAAGCCACCTGTACGTTACGGGGAATTTGTTTAACTGTTGCCTGACTGTGTGTGTTTAACTGCTTGTAGCGTATGAGTCGTGGTCACCCTGTCACTGCTGTACTGCTTTGTTTCCAAGGGGAAGGATGTAGACTAGTGCATGTTCCTTTAACACAGTGACCTCACCACTACTAACCACTCCCCATATCACCAGTATAATTGTAACCTCCCCACCTCGAGATCACTCTCTAGCTCCGGTGACAGACCACGGACAGCTAGGGCAGGAATGTGTCTGAATAGTAATGTGTGTGATTAGTAATAAAACAGCAGTGAAGACTTAGTGCGTTTCCACTCGTCTTTACAAAAAGGACCTTGGAGTTATGAGTGTTTTTGGAAATAAGGGCGGAAAAGTATTTTGTTCTTGCAGATTTTACTGCTTCCTGGTATTTGTGAAGATTGTTTTTCAGAAGTTCAAAGGAAATTTGAAGCTTATCAGATTTATACTTCCGTTCTGATTTACTGCATTCTCTTCTTAGGGCTCTGGTGGTGTCATTGAGCCACGGCCAGCCTTTAGGCTTAGGCTTTTTCATTTTAAGAGGAGCAACAGAATTCAGGATGGAAGAGCAAGTATTATTGAATAAAGAAATGAGGTCGTCGGTGCTGAGATGGAGGGGAGACGCCTCAATATTGCAGATGTCGGGGGCGGCTATGAAAGCCTCAGAGAACTTACTGGCAGTCGAAGAGTTTACGTAGCGGGAGTAGCGATGGGATTTTGAGGGAGAGAAAGGCAGAGATGTATCAAATATAATTGCACTATGATCAGACAGACAGGCATCAATCATTTCTGCATTACAAATTGGGAGACCAGATGAAAGCACTAGGTCTAGTGTATGGCCAAGCTTGTGCGTGGGTCCAGTGGTGAGTAGAGTCAGATTGAAGGACTCAACCAGGTTTATAAATTCACTCACAAGAGGCTTTGTGGGACAGCAGACATGAATGTTAAATACCTACTAGTAATCGACTTCTCAAATCCCTTTTTCCTTCACCATCATCCTCAGTGATTACTTCGCTCTCATCCTAACATTACTTTAGTCTTCCCACCCATGCTCAAATAGTCATCACTGTCCAGTCCTGCATCCCAACGGCCTCTCTTCATAATCTCCATTCCTCATCAATGGTGGAAGATCACAATAGCCAATATGATGGCCCCATTTAACCCACTCCCATAACCCGAAGAGTGTATTTTTCGTCATGTTAAACAATTATTGTCCTCCTGTGTAATATATTTGTTTTGATCTCATTGAGAAGATCTTTAGGTCTGGAGTCTGTGACAAACAGGATGAAACTTGAATGGACTTAAGTCCGAATGTGAATATAGCACCAAGTCTGAAATGTTTCACCTTGGCAGAGTGAATGATGAAAAATGACTCAGTCACTAAAACGAGATTGAGGTCCTTGAACAAAATGCCTATTCTTGAAATTCTTGGAATCTGAATTCCCTGTGGAAAATTTAAGTGTTCAATTGTGCCTATCTACTGATCAGAATTCACTTGCGCCTGTGACTGTGCTTTAAGCTTTTCAAATAAATATAAAATTCACTGCATCGATTCAGATTGGTCAATAAATAGAAAAGAAAACGTGGGCTGAGGCTTAGGATTCAATCTTTAAATAGAATTTATCAGAAAAAATTACGCAGAGAACTGAAGAGGAAAAACTAAAGGACTATTTATCCCAGCTCAGAGATGAACAAATCCTTTCCTTGCTAAGTGTTTGTACAAATAAAAACAGTTTCATCATTGGAGAAGAAAACAAAATTCTAGTTACTCAGTCAGTCAATGAATTTCCCTATGTGGAATTGATCTGTGCACATTGGAAGCTTGCCAACCCAGAGGTGAGATCCATTAAATGGCCTTGGCTATGGAGTGGTAAAAATAGCTTGAATTAATATTTGCTATTGAATGACCTCCAGAGAAGTGTATGCATGTGGACAAGTACAGGATAGGGATTGGCTGCGTTAATGCAACATCAGTTTTATAGATTTTTAGTATTCGCTCTCAAAAGGGAAAGAAAAGGAGAGACAGATGACAGCTGGAAGAAAACATAGAAGCATAGAAAATAGGTGCAGGATTAGGCCATTCGGCCCTTCGAGCCTGCACCGCCATTGAATATGATCATGGCTGATCATCCAACTCAGTATCCTGTACCTGCCTTCTCTCCATACCCTCTGATCCCTTTAGCCACAAGGGCCACATCTAACTCCCTCTTAAATATAGCCAATGAACTGGCCTCAACTACTTTTTGTGGCAGAGAATTCCAGAGATTCACCACTCTCTGTGTGAAAAATGTTTTCCTCATCTCGGTCCTAAAAGATTTCCCCCTTATATTTAAACTGTGACCCCTTGTTCTGGACTTCCCCAACATCGGGAACAATCTTCCTGCATCTAGGCTGTCCAACCCCTTAAGAATTTTGTAAGTTTCTGTAAGATCCCCCCTCAATCTTCTAAATTCTAGCGAGTACGAAAGTGAAAGAAATGGAAAAAGGGGAGACAGAGAGAGGGAGGAAAGAGAGAGACCGAGAGAGGAGGTGAGGGAGAGGGGTGAGGGAGGGAGAGAGGGATGGGGGAGGGATCGAGGGGGGGAGGGAAGAGAGAGAGGGAGGGAGAGGGAGAGGGAGGAAGGGGGCGAGGGAGGGGTAGAGGGAGTGGGGGGGAAGGAGGGGGAGAAAGGGGAAGACCCACGCCATAAGGACCAATGTCCATTTACCTTCCTAAACACATACCAACTGCTAAGCTCTTGCTTGCACAGGAAAACCTAGATCCATCTGTGCTTTGGTCATCTGCAATCTTTCCCCATTGAAATAACAGCCTGCCTTGAGATTCCTTACTGATGATGTTAAACTTTCTTATATTAAACTCCATTTGTTAAGTTTTCACTCACTTAGTTAACCTAGATATATCCAGTTGCAGATTTCTAATATTCTCACTGCACCATGCCCTCCCACGTATCTTTTGTGTAATTTCCCCTAGCTATTAATATAAATTACAAAATAATTAAGGGCCAAGAGCTCATCTTTGAGCCTGAAAAAAATATATTCAAGCTCTGTGTCTTCTATGCAATAATCCATCTTCAATCCATACTAACATTCTACCCATAATATCCATGAATTTCTATTTTTTATTTGGCATCTTGCTAAATACCTACTGTAAATACAAATCACTACATCTGCAGATTCCCCACTATCGACTCTGCTTGTTACATCCTCAAAGAACTCTGGTAAGTTTGTCAAATATGATTTACCTTTCATGAAACCACATTGGCTTGGTTTGATTATATTAAGCTTCTCTAACTGACTAGCTTTTTCATCCTTGATTATCCATTCCAGAACTTACCACGAAACAGATGTTAAACTAACAAGCCTATAATTACTCACCTTTGTCTTCCTCCCTTTGTGAACATCGGAGTCACATTTGCAGACTTCCAATGCACAGGTAACTTCTTAGAACTCATTGAGTTGTGAGAAACTTCAACCAGTGGCTCCACTATCTCTGCATTTTGTTTCCTTGAAAATGTGCAGATTGGGAAAGAAAGTTGGCTACTGTACATTGCCCCTAGTCTATGGGTTAGTGATAGAATCAGCTGGGAGCTGAGGAGAATGTGAGAATAATTTTAAAAAGGTTAAACATATGTTCAGTGTAAACGTAGAAGCAGTATGGACATTGGACCGAAGAGCCGGATTCTGCGCTGTATGTCTCTATGGCTCTCCAAGAAACAATATCTTGAGGACCTACTGACCAGTGCCACCTGTGTCTTCTTTCCCCAGCTATTCATTATTTATACCCGAAACAATACCTCATCACTGTATTTATATCAATTTACAGCCACATGCTGTTTCCAAAGCTACCGTTAGTTAACAAAACTATCCTGAGTAAGTACCCTTTTTCCCTATTCACTTGTAATTTGAATAACCTGGAATAGATATTAGATTATTCCCCTGTGACTAGTTCTGCCATAAACTCACCTTACTTGACCGAGGAGCAGATCATGGAAGCTAAGGAATTGAAGCATGTGAGTTGTGTTTAGTTTAAGCCCAACATATTTGCGCAGACCAGCGATCACCCGTACACTAGTTCTACCCTGCACAATAGGGACAATTTACAGCAGCCAGTTAACCTACAAACTTGCACAACTTGGGAATGTGGGAGGAAACCGACCGGAGCACCCAGAGAAAACCCATGTAGTCACAGGGAGAATATACAGATTGTGTACTAACAGCACCCATAGACAGGATCGAACCAAGGTCTCTAACGGCAGCAACTCTACTACCGCACCACTATGCAACCCCGAACAACTGTTATTTGGGTTTCCAATAAAGAATTTGCTGATTTATCGGCAGAAATGTAATGAAGAGAACAAAAACACAAGTTTAACAAAAGTATTTTCTTATAGTTGGCATGTCTGCTTTTGTAATTTGAAATTCTAAGATATCACGATAAGGTGTCATTTAAGGACTGATTTAGAAATATTGAGAAGGGAAGATGGAATAAAAATAGATACTCTATGGCACAGATTCTATATTCAACTTCCTAAAATGGTCTATACTTTTACCTTGCTAAATGTTTAATCATAGCACTCTCTATCTCAAACATTCTGTGAGGAAGTCATCAGAAAGAATTCATCTGGAATAACACCTTTAACTTGCACTTTCCAAAAATATTAATTAGATCAAGGAATCAAAACATTACAGAGTCTGACAGAAAACAAATAAACTGCACTTGACATAAAGGTAAAATGCAACTGGAGAAAAGTAATGAAGAGAACAAATACAAAAGTATTTTGTCTGCTTTTGTAATTTGAAAATCTTATTGTGTCACTGAGTCCTAGAGTGCAGAAACAAGCCCCTCAGCCCACCAAGTTCATGCCGACTGTCATGTACCTATCTGTATTCATCCTATTTACCAGCACCACTGGACCTCAATCTACTATGCCTCAGCAGTTCAAAAGTTCATCAGGATGCTTAAATGGAGTGAGAGTGTCTACCTCAACTTATTAGACATATTTTCTGGCACCATATTGCCTGCTGGAATCATGGGGAAATACCTTTGCATACCTTTATAAACCTCTCTAAATCAAGGTAGAATCCTGCAATTGTCAAAGTCTAGCAACCTCCCTATACATAAAACCAGAACTATTTTGTCACTGGTGATTGGATGCAATCTATGTTAGAGGTAACGTTGGATCAGAGACTTGGTTATTTTTTGTTAAATCAGAAACCTGCTCAGAATCAGCTATCACTGGATCAAGTTCATAGATAGCTGTAAATGCATTGTGATGCCTTTTATTGATCAGTGATGTATACAATTATTTACTTCTGAATCCAGAGACTAGACTTTAGACTTTACTTTAGACATACAGAGCGGAATTAGGCCTCTCGGCCCTCTGAGTCCGCGTCGACTAGTGACCATTATCCTATACACTAAGGATAATTTACAATTATTACCGAAGCCAATTAACCTACAAACCTGTACATCTTTGGAGTATGGGAGGAAATCAGAACACCCTTAGAAAGCCCACGAGGACACAGGGAGAAAATACAAACTCCATACAGACAGCACCCGTGGTCAGGATCAAACCCGGGTCTCTGGTGCTGTAAGGAAGCAGCTCTACCGCTGTGCCACTGTGCCGCATCTAATGATGCACATTTACCAAAAAAATAGGAATATTATATTCTAGTCCTTTACAACAGATGCAAGAAGGAAGCCAAAATAGGGTTTAAGAACTTGGTACAATTGCAAACACCATTTCATTCTGTACACTAAAGTGTGAAGAATATAACAACTACATTTCAGTATTTCAATAATCTTATAAATGTACAGTTACATTTTCTACGATAAATACGCAAAAACACGATTGCACAAATGCTTGATGTTTGACAATTTACAGCAATATACCAGTCACAAATCCTCACGATTGACCGATTCATGGCCTCATTATTCAAGGTGGACCATAATTACATCCATTGCTGCAAATCAATGGTTAAATTATTGAAAATATTTTAGAAAATATTGGATTTGTACAAATATGTTTTTCCTCTAATAGTCTTTTTTTAAAACAGTAATGCATCTATTTACAAAGACATTAATTCGCAAAATATGCCGCATTTGAAAATCAAATTAGCCTTTATATTGTCCCAAGAGGCCGTACATTCCATAATTTGAAGAAAATAAGGAGTTTACTTACTCCTGAAATGATTTTCAAAGAACTCACTGTACCTGGTCCTTTTCCCTCATACCATGCACACTGATACAACTACTTACCTTGCAAAGAACAATGGATGAAGCATATGACTGACTGAATATTGGAGTTAACTTGTACCACTGTGTTTTCAAAGCTTAAGGGTTATTCTGAGAACCAAGGTAATGTATAGGACTAGTCACTAAGCTTGTACCTGCAAGATTCTTTCTCCTGTTCAATGGACACTTGTAAATCAAAAATCTATCTTACTTCTGTACTAAGTAGTATTCTCCATGTAATTCACAATAAATGCCAGAAGCAGAAGCCAGGTCTGTTCCAAGAGAGAAAAAAAAAAGTGTATCACTGCCTTTTATATCTATTTTCCCAGATTCGTGCAGTAAGCATTTGAGATATATCATAGGCTTTCAATAGCTCTTTTACAGTACATTTACCCCAGCTAAGTGCTCCCCAAAACCCATTACTAATCGGCTTAATCTCAGCTATGAGCTCAGCAGTCTTTTACAGAGCCAATAAAGAGACTCACTTGGTTCTCACTGTGAGTCTCTTTAATGGCTCGGTAAAAGACAGATATAGCAATAATATGGCAGGATCACTTCACTGCAATTAGAACACAACTGAGATAAATTTAAGGACTATGCCTTTATTTAATTAGTCTTCTCATATGATATTTGTGATTTTAATATTCTGTTACAAACCATGATTGAAAACATATAAAATCTCCCTTATCCTTATTTACTTGAATCTTCCGAAGCGCACACAGCGACAACCCTTAAGAGATGGCAACAAGATGTCTCCATCCTTATTCCCACAAATGTGATCTGCACTGGATGTTCTGCTCATTGTGGCCTGGCCTCAAGGAGTGTAAATCCAGATATGAATGATTGTAACTATTGGCAACTTTGGAAGTGCCATGAATTTATTGGAACATAAATTACCTGGACCAATGTTCTAGAGACACAAGCTTACCCCACACATCTTTAATATTTGCCCCACTCACTCTAATGCTATACCCTCTACTCTTTGACACTTGACCACACACTGTAGCCACCACGATAGCCTAGGAGTTTAAAATGCGTTAATTAAGTAATCTAGAGTAATATGCTAATATCAGTAAAGGTGACCATGAATCCACCATCTTCCAGAATTAGACAATGGACTTGGCAGTCCATAACCAATAGTATGGATCAAGGAAAGCTTAAGGGTAGAGGGGAAAGATTTAAAGGGGATCTCAAAGGAATGTGTTTCATACCGATAGTGGTGGGTGTATGGAACAAGCTGCTAGAGGAGTTGGTGGGGATAGTTACAATCATAATGTTTAGAAGACATTTGGTCAGGGACACAGATATTCAGTGAGTAAGAATTTAATTGTCCCATATGGGACATATGACAATAAAACACTCTTGAGTCTTGACAGATAGGAAAGGTTTCAAGTGTACACAAAAAAGCTGGAGAAACTCAGCGGGTGCAGCAGCATCTATGGAGCGAAGGAAATAGGCAATGTTTCGGGCCGAAACCCTTCTTCAGACTGATCGGGGTGGGGGGGGGCGGGGACAAGAAAGGGAAAAGGAGGAGGAGCCCGAAGGCTGGGGGATGGGAGGAGACATGAGGGGGACTGAGGAAGGGGAGGAGATAACAAGGACTAACAAAATTGGGAGAATTCGATGTTCATGCCCCCAGGATGCAGACTCCCCAAGCGGAATATGAGGTGCTGTTCCTCCAATTTCCGGTGCTGCTCGCTGTGGCCATGGAGGAGACCCAGGACAGAGAGGTCGGAGATGTATTTGTATCCAAGTGTAATTGGACAAGGGTGAGTTGGGCCGAAGGTCCTGTTTCTGTGCTGTATAACTCCATCTATGAATACCTCCAAATCCAAGTTTTGCAGTCTAGCCACATGCCAATTTGAACCCTTGTGTACAATTAAACAACAAATCAGAGAACATCCCCAATCTTAAAAATCACAAGGGCTAAAACATTTGCATTTAACTTCAGCCAGAAATGTCAAATAGCTAATCATTTTAGCCTGCTGCAGATGTCCCCACCATCATGGAAGTCAACCCCTGACCAATTCAATTTGTTCCAGTAGATTTCAAGAAATAACTGGGAAAATTGAACATGGCAAAGGCTGTGGAAATAGACAACATCTGGCTGGAGTATCTGGCTTTCAAGTTGTAGCTATGCCTTTAGTCAAGCTGCCCCAACATCTGGTATTCACTCAACAAATGAGAACGTCTCTGCATACTATATCGACGGAAGGCATGGCAAATCCTATCTGCTGATTTGTTCTTTAGTTCACTTTCAGTCAACAAGTTATCAGGAGCTTTTTGGTGATAATGTGATCGTGGAACGAACCAACACCCTGACTGCCAGTGGACAATTTGAGTGTCACCATGGCAGGAAAACAGAATTCGAGATGAGGCATTAACTAACTAAGTGTCATCAAAGGGCTATTGTAATATTGCCCCCATCAGAATAGTGGCAATATTTTCACAAAGTGGCAGAATGTGCTAAATTTTATCCTTTAAGCAAAAGAAATGGCAATGTAGTGGATTTTCCCGTATGCAAATTGCATACTTTTGGTGAAGAAAATGTAATTATGAAGGAATATTCAGCAAATCTGGATTTGGAGAGAATCAAGGGATATGAGGATAATGCAAGAGGAAGTTGACATAGACGATCAGCCATACCTTGATGAATGTGTAGAAAGGAACTGCAGATGCTGATTAATACTGAAGATGGACACAAAGTGCTGGAGTAGGTCAGCGAGTCAGGCAGTATCTCTGGAGAAGAATGATGGGTGACATTTTGGGTCGGCACCCTTCTTCTTGATGCATTATGCATTCAGACTTGATGCATTGTGGGCAGATGTGAAAAAGCCAGATGGTTTTTTCCCCCCTCTTAATTCTTACACTCGTACTTAATATTCTCATAGTTGTGGTTGTTGTAGGCACGTCTTATCAGTTCCAAGACATTGCTGCAGGCGATCCGCTGGTCAGTGCCCTGGGTCAAGCTATCAGGTTTCAAAGCAACCTTTCCTCCATCATGTGATCAGAAATGAGGATGGGGAATTCACAATGTTAAACTCCACATTCCAACGTGAAGATAAAATTGTCCTCTATGGCAAGATCTGGGCAACATTTAGATCAAGTCAAACATTTGCAAATACTAATTGTCCAACACATGCAATACGCATCTCTAACAAGAGAGGCTCCAATCATCTATCCTTGACATTTAACAGCATTAACGGTCAACATTCTGGATGTTACCCATTAACCAAAAACTTGAGTAGACCATTTAAAACATCAAACAGGACAGCACAGGAACAGACTCTTTGGCCCCCAATATTCCTGCCAAACTTGATGCCAAAATAATCTAATCTAATTTGCCTCCGCGTGATCCATACCCCTCCATTCCCTTCATATCCATGTGCCTATCTAAAATTCTCTTAAATGCCATTATCGCATGTGCCTCCACCACCACCCCAGCAGCACATTCCAAGACCCCCCATGCTCTGCGTAAAAAAACCTTGCCCCGCGCTTCTCCTTTAAACTTTGTCCCTCTCACCTTACACCTATGCTCTCTAGTGTTTGACACTTGACCAAACACTGTAGCCAAAAGCACAGGCCAGAGCCTTGATATCCTGCAGTGGAACAAATCATGTTTGAGAAAAGTGACTTTCTCAAACATATTCATCCATGTGTTAGGAGTGCAATTGATGAGTGCAGCTCCAAAAACACTAAACAAAAATTGCTATCATGCAAAGCAATGAAGTCTGCTTAACCCACTCCACCATTTGATCTGCAACAAAAAAAATGGAGAGTAGCTGGAGTAAGTCAGCGTTCTCTGGTGCAACCATTCAATCTCTTCACTTCAGTGGCTCCACACTGCATGAGCTGTCAGTATGACTACTCACTAAATCCTTCTTTGACAGCACTTTCAATTCCCACTAGACCATAAGACATAGGACCAGAATTAGGCAATTCACCCCATCAAGTCTGCTCCACCATTTGATCATGGCTGATCTGTTTTTACCTCTCAATCCCATTCTCCTGCCTTCTCCCTGTAACCTTTGATGCTCTTACTAATCAAGAACCTATCAATCTCCGCTTTAAAAATACCCCTTGACGGCCTCCTCAGCCGTCTGTGGCAATGAATTCCACAAATTCACCATGCTCTGGCTAAAGAAATTCCATCAGATAAGTGCCATTTTTTTTGACAAACACAGATCAAACCTGATCAAATTTACCAAGTTTGAAGAGGGTCAGCATTCCAGCTTGGTTTCCTGTTCAATTCACAAGCACATCCTCAGTTCCAACCAAGGTCGGAGACACAAGGAACTGCAGATGCTGAAATCTTGAGTGAAACATAAAGTGCCGGAGTTACTCAGTCAGGACAAGACCCATCTGGAATAGTGTCCCGATCCAAAACATTCCTTGTCCATTCTCTTTAGAGATACTACCTGACCCACTTAGCTACTCCAGTATTTGTGTGTTTCACTTGAGTAACAAAGGGATTAACGGAATATCTAAATTGAATGAAGAAGATTGACAATTCATCAACATTTGCAAAGTGACTAGTACTGCTGCATTTCAGCGTCCCTCTGAGGTCACTCTAGGAATCTTATCAATGGATAAGATCATCATTATCAGCAGACCATTGAGGAAGGATCAATCCATTCATTTTGCAAACACCTGAACACTTTAAAATAAATCAAGGACCATTGTTTTTATCCGCTACAGGTGCACAACCTTTTATCCGAAAGCCTTGGGACCAGACACTTTTCGTAATTCGGAATTTTTCGGCTTTCGGAATGGAAGATTTTTAGCGTAGATTTTAACAGCTGGCTCAGTGGTAGAGTGCTCGGCTAATATCCGCAAGGTCGCGAGTTTGCGCCTCGATCCCGGCAGTTACTCGATCGCGAGTTTGAGTCTTCAATGTAGTTTTTTCTTGCGGAATATGAGAGAATAGGGAGGGTTAAGCTGGGATCATTCTCTGCGAGATGATCTTAGTGTGGGAGACAAGTGTAGGAGAGGTGTACTGACTGTGTGGGCAGAACTTTGGAAGTGATTGCCCACCATTCTCAAAAGACGCTGTGTCTCCCTGTCCCTGGGATAGCAGGGGGCGATCAAACAGCACAATACCCCCCTCCCCCTCCAACTCCAGAGGAATCCGCTCCCCGATGGGCCGCTACGGCGACGTGGCAGTTCGCCCACAGCCCGAGCTGCGCCACCCCAAGAACAAGACGTACCTTGCACACCATCAGCTTCTGCCCCTACGGGGAGCGTGTTCCTCTGTAGTTGGAGCGGGGCTGGGCTAGAGTTGCTGATCTGGGATCTCCGTGCTTGCAGTGGGCCTGGGGGTCGGTGTCCCGATGAGGGGGCGCAGCTCGGGCTGTGGGCGAACTGCCACTTGTCGCCGTAGCGGCCCATCGGGGAGGGCTTCTGGTGGTCCTGACGTCTCCGGCCTTGCAGGTGAGCAGGAGAGTGGGGTTGTTTGCAGTTGCAGAGGGAGGGGGCAAGGGCGGTACAGTTCCCAGTCTCAGCTCCTGTCCAGGAGGGTGGCCGGAGACGTCAGTACCAACAGGAACCCGCTCCCCGATGGGCCGCTACAGCGACAAGTGGCAATTCACCCACAGCCCGAGCTGCGCCCCCTCATCCGCAACCCGGGTTCCTCTGGAGTTGGAACGGGGCTGGGCTAGAGTTGCTGCTGGCTGTGAGTCTCTGGGATCTCCGTGCTTGCAGTCGGTGTCCCGTTGGTCCTGACGTCTCCGGCCACCCCCCTGGACTGGAGCTGAGACTGGGAACTGTACCGCCCTTGCCCCGTCCCTCTGCAACTGCAAACAACCCCACTCTCCTGCTCACCTGCAAGGGCGGTACAATTCCCAGTCTCAGCTCCTGTACAGGGGGGTGGCCGGAGACGTCACAGCCCGAGCTGCGCCCCCTCATCCGCAACCCCAAGAACAAGACGTACCTTGTACACCATCAGCTTCTGTCCCTACGGGGAGCGCGTTCCCTGGAGTTGGAACGGGGCTGGGGTGCTGCTGGCTGTGGGTCTCTGGGATCTCCGTGCTTGCAGTGGGCCTGGGGGTCGGTGTCCCGTTGGTCCTGACGTCTCCGGTGACTGGCACTGACCTGCTGGCATCACCGACGTGAAGACAGTGCAAAGCCCCCGCGCCAGTGCAATGGGCGGGGAGCTGGAGAGGGGAGGGAAGGGGTCACACACATGGCCGGGAAGCAGAGAGGTGTAGGTGGGGTGAAACTGAAGGGAGCGACAATCTGCTGCTGCCTGCCCGCTGAGTTAAAAAGTTCCCACGCAAGACTCACGATACACTGTGTATCGTGAGCCTACCGTGGGAACTTTTTAACTCAGCAGGCAGGCAGCAGCAGATTGTCAATTATTAACCCTCCCGCGCAATATACCCTCACCTTCTCTTTTATGAATGGGGATTTAGTTCCCCTTTCTTCGAGGACCGACCGGAAGTTCCGCTGTCACCTCTGCGGGCCGCCCTCGGTGAACGTCTTCAAGGACCTTTCTTCTAGGACCGAAAAAATGTCCGCTATTCGGAGCTTTTCGTCATTTGGAATTTCGGATAAAAGGTTGTGCACCTGTACTGAGAAGTCTTGCAATTCTAAATTCTTCTAAGTTTCCTTAAAATATGCATAACAAATTATGAACGATGTTAAATAATGAAAATTACAAAATCAATGCAGAGGCACTGCAAGTTTAACTGCTGATTTACAGCTTTCACTCTCTGGGCTCACTCCTGACCTCTGTTCCTGTCTGTAGAGTTTACACATTGTCCCTGTGACTGTAATGGTCTCTGTTTTTCTATTTTCCTCCCACATCCTAATAAAGACCAGGTTGGTAGATAATAGCACTACTGTAAATTGCCTAAAATGTGCTGGAGTAATTCAGCGGGTCAGGCAGCATCTCTTGAAAACATGGATGTTCTCAACAGACGCTGCCTGAACCACAGAGTTACTCCAGCACTTTACTTTTGATTGCAGAGGTGAGTCGTGGAATCAAGAATATAATTCGATTTGTGTAAAGAGATTATTCAAGAGTTCAAGATTGCTTATGTGTGATATGGATATATGAACTGAAACAATGAAACAACTGAAACATGGTTGACCCAGTGTTGGTGGGCCGAGGTGTCTTTTCCCATACTATAAATACAGTTCACAAAACATTTGGACAACTAAATGTGAATAACCGTATACAAAGGTTGAAATTATACTTCAACATAAAGACCAATCGCTTAGCATCTTGTACATTATTTATCACTGTGCTTGGATAACATTCTTGTCAGAGCCTTTGACAGGGTATATCTGCAGAATAATGAAACATTATCAAGAAATATTGGATGGGGCCCTGACCTACCACTTCTGAAATGTTTATTCCACCTTGATCTTCTTTAATGGTATCTCCTCCATTGTTACAGCATTGGAGACCATTCAGCTCATTAAATCGCTAGCAGCTCATTGTGAATATAATCCAGCTCGTCCCACTCCAATACTCCCTCCCATAGTCCAACAAATTGTTTCATCCTGTTATCTTGTGAACACACTAATTGGATTAGCCCCCATGACTTTCCACCATCAAGGATGCAAGATGGTTTAAGAAGCAGATGAATAGGGGAAAGAAAAATCAGTGCCTCATAAATTAAGAAAGTCATCTTGAGTGACATAGGTAATGGAATATGAAGCTCATCTTTCGTCATCCAGAATCTCTAGGTTACAGGATGCTAGATTCAATCTGGATGTGTGGCTTTAAAATCAAGACCTCAGACTCTTTGGAGGGTGAAGAGCCAGCTTCCCCATCACTGCTGCCAGGTTGAATGGAGTTAATTGTTCATGCACTACTGAACGTTAGTTTTGCAATCAAGCAGGTCTAACTGGAAACAAAAACTCATGAGCAGACTTCTGATGGGTATTTATAGTTGGTGAGTAGTCTCGTTCAATAAAAAATAAAATATACAGAAAGATATCCGAAGAACAAAGTCGCCTCAATGTTCAAACTGATTAACATAAATGATAAAAACAGAAAGTGCTGAGAATTGTCAGGCAACATTTGTACAGAGAAAATTGTACATATTATTTCAAGTCAATAACTATTCATCAATTGCCCGAGGATGGATTTGATGAAAGGTCGTCAACCTAATTATTTATTCTGTTCTTCACATCACAGATGATTCTCTGATATTTTCTGATTTACTTTGGAATTTTAGCATGTTAATTTGGTCTTTTCAGTTATTAGTGAGCATGTGCACAAGATAACTCTGCTGACATGAAAATTATATAATCAAAAATCTTACTATTGTCAAAGTTTGAAATCTAAAATGATCTGGTGATTTATGGAGTCAGCTCACTAATTCGAGCCGTTCGTCATTGGCCAACAGTGCAGCAAAATAATATTGTAATTAACCTAAACCATCTTTGGTTAAAGATGGTAATGTCTGCTGGGATTGCCATTCCCAACGATGTCCAATGGAAAAACGAGGAACTGCAGATGCTGGTTTGCAAAACAACACACAAAATGCTGGAGTAACACAGCGGATCAGGCAGGATCTTTGTCAGAGAGAGGATGAAATGCTGCCTGACCCGCTGAGTTATTTCTGCACTTTTGTGCCCAACTAAATGTGAATAACCGTATACAAAGGTTGAAATTATACTTCAACATAAAGACCAATCGCTTAGCATCTTGTACATTATTTATCACTGTGCTTGGATAACATTCTTGTCAGAGCCTTTGACAGGGTATATCTGCAGAATAATGAATTACCTGTGCTAGATGTTCACGTTTGTAAATATTAGGCATCGTGATTACTATCATGGCCAGGTAGCCTGTCAATAGGTAACAATGCAGCTCACGTATTTCACATTAAATGTTGGTGCTCCAATGTGGGGCCAGTGGTTTCAGGAGGGTTGGGAGGGGAAGGAAATTGGGGAGAAGGAACACAAATTTTATTTGCTGACATTTCAAACTTTATAATTGTATTAATTTAAACTGCTTGACTTGACCAGCATTATTCCATCTGGCAATGTTGCAAAGTTTAAATGTTTACAAATTAGATAAAGCTTTAGTTAATCAAAGAACTGCAAAAAGCTCTTGCTGCAGTGTGGACAGTGTTTTATGCCATGCTTGAGCACAGAAATTGTGGCTATGCTGCAAAAAACAGTTTTCGGTATTCATATTTTACAACCCACTTTAGTATGTTTTAATTTCTCAAGAACTCAACAAACGTAAGGTTACAGATATTGGAATATGTGGCACACATGGTGGGAGCTCACATTAACCACCCTAATTTTCTTTTGTGTTTATTGAAAAGTAGTGAATCAGTTCAGCGTGTTATGCTATCACTGAATATTCAAACTGCTTTTAGAATTTCATCATCTAAGGGTAAAGTGAGATTTTTTTTGCTTTGAGATCTGACTGTTTCACTTGTAAATTTGTTTGTGGTAATATAACCAAAGTGTACAAGTTACACGTGGCTTTAATCACGAGAAGCAACTCGGCAGTAAGCCAGCTGCTACAACAGCAGGATCCATCTCTGCTAAGAGATTAGTAATACTGTAGACTGAATACTGTGATGTAATTTTTGTTTTGTAAGAGCCTTTTAAGTATGTTCCAGGTTTTCAACATGGTAGAATGAGTTAACAAAAAATAGGCTTTTTTTTTAAAGCGCTACTAGATCTGGTGTCATTGTTCAGAGGCCTTTTTCATTCAGCAAAAGAAAGTCTCTTATCAATTATTTAAGTGAAATTGAACCTTGTTCAAGACAAGGTTATGCAATGGGGAAAGAAGATTTTTATAGGACATAATTGCTCATTAAGCGGTTTCCCAGAATATTAGTATTCAACCTCAATCTTGCATGTAACTTTAAGAAACATCAAAATAAAAATCCACAAAGGGCAAGGTACTGAAATGTAAGTGTTTCAAAGGGAAATACACAAAGATTCAATCCACGATTATTTGCTTTTCGTTGGAGGAAGGGTGGATGTATTGATTAGCTGCTTCATTCTCCGGTGCAATATTAACCGTGTTGGCTGCAACACAGAGGCGCAACTTTACCTACATTCGGGTGAAAGCTGCTTGTGATTGGTACTTTCAAAAAGGACAAATTAATGGAAGGAATCCAGGATGATGAGACCATCAAAAATAAACTGTAATACTGAAAGACAATCAACAAAATAATCGATCGCATGCAGCATGCGCTCTAAGTCAGCTTCTATGCCAACATCAGCGATCCATAAAGAAACTGCCACCCACTTGAACTTTGAAAAATTGTCTAAGTAAAAGCAGAAGTTTAATTCAAAAGAAGCAAAAAAAGGGGCAGCTAGAAGTTTAAATGAAATTGGCATTAATCTACATAGTCAATGTTCACCGATTAGAAAGAAAACCTTAAATGTGGAGTAACTCAAGGTCAGGTCTTCTTCAGATATCGATCTGAAACGTCACCTATCCATGTTCTCCAGAGTTGCTGCCTGACCTGCTGAGTTACTCCAGCAATTTGTGTCCTTTTGTGTATTAACCAACATCTGCAGTTCCTTGTTTCTATAGAAAGAAAACCTTTTTGCTATTGGCACAAAATAACTCCTTGTGTTATTGTCATTTATTTTAAAAGAGCTGATCTACAAACACCAGTCAGTTTTAAGCCTGAAATAATAAAAACATGCTCAGCGCAAGGATGGGGTAAGAAATCTGAGTATAAAATAGTATAAATGAGCATACTTTATTCGTCAGAACCTTTTAAAACAAAAACAAAAATGTGGAGTTGCGGCTATGTTTTATTTACGTTGTTAACTAAAACAGAAATTTGGGCATTTATTTGTATTTAAATTTATCATCAATTTAATTTTGTCTCTTTATTTATGCCAGCAACACAAGAAGTTTAGAAATAATGTTTTCCTAAGATTAAGGATTTTTTTTAAATGCTCTGCTCTGCAGTTTCTGTCCATTGAATCTTTGTTTACAATATTCAATGAAAATGTTTTTTCATAAATAATCACAAAACATAAACATCATTCCTAGTTTGAAAGGTCGTGAGCCCTTTAGTAGGATTATGTAGGAGGGTTAATCAATTATATTTACAAGGCATGCAGAGAAGGCAGGTTGTAAACGGGATGATTAGCGACTGTGTGAAGCTCCAGCAACTGTCTCCATCTCTATTATATTGGGGATTTATCAGAGCTTAATGGACTGGCTTCAGTTGAGGTTCCTGGGGTGGTTCAGTTTCATGTAACCGGTTCATGGCATAGCCAAAGACAGGTCTTAACAACTGAAACTGCTGTGTCAACATTGAGAGTCCAAAAGGAAACTGGGCACCATTCCAAGTTGTCTGTTTAGATTCTAAAGACATTTCTGATATTTTAATTCTTCATTAGTTCCAAATCAAAACTCGGCATGAACACGGCAGCAACAGTCACACGGGAGACGGGCGAACTCACCCTGACAAAGTTAATCGGAAAGACTGCGCATATTACTGTTACTTTATCAAATAGGCTAAATTTTGCCATGCAGTAAGCCATGTGTTATTAAATTATATGCCCCCCCCACCCCACCATTAATGCCTGGAATGGGATTGTTTTTCTACATCTTTGCTACTTTTAGAAACAAATGATCACGGACCAGCCAACTGAAATGGAGTTAAAAGCTTTACTACTCAGGAAAAAATTCCTATTTTATGACTTTCTTCTTCCTTTTTTCGTGACATGCACAGTGCTAATAAATCTTCAAAGTAATGGACATGTATAGGCTCAAAGCGCCAGACACCTGGGTTCAATCCTGATCTTCGACGCTCTGTGTGGAGTTTACATGTTCTCTCGTGGCTGTGTGCTTTTCTTTGGGTGCTCGGAGTTCCTCCCACATTCCACAAATGTACTGGGGGGTTGGGGGGGGGGGGGGGGGGTGGTGATGGAATGATCAAATTAAATTAACCCTTAGTGTTGATCAATATTTAAAAAAATTAAAGGGAATATATTGGGCATTTGAGACAGAATAAATTGCAAATCTGTGGGAAAACAACAAGGGCAAATAAGGCTGAAGAGAATGCTTTAATGGGGGTTCTATGGATCTGAGTATAATGGCCTTATATCTGCATCAGAATATGTATGTAAGGCTAGAAGTCATCCTTCAACAATGTGCGATTTTCTTATATGAAAACTTGGAATTCATATCTGCCCCACAAGTTCTGTTTTATAAATATACTAGACCAAGTGCAGACCCGTTGGGTCTGTTCCCCCAAAGTGTGGTTGCGGGGGATGGGCGGCATGCGGCGTCACACACACTAACTAGCCCCCCACCCCCGCACACCCGCTAACTACCCCCTTTGATATTATATTAATATTATTAATTTTCTCCTTTTACCCCATAACCGCCCTATCCACTGGCGCATAGCCCCCAACTCGCAGGCGCGTCTAGAGAGGGGGGGGGGGATAGAGAGTGAGGGCAGAGAGAGAATGGGGAGAGACAGAGAGAAAGGGGTAGAGACAGAAGGGCAAGAGACAGAGGGGGTGGAGGGGAGGAGGAGGGAGGGTGGGTGAGGGGGGGAGGGTGGGGGAGGAGGGGTAAGAGAGATGGGAGGACAGAGAGAGGGGAGGAGAGAGAGAGGGATAGAGGGGGGCTGAGAGTCGGGGAGGGAAGGGGGAGAGGGAGGGGAAAAGGGGGTTTAGGGGAGGGGTGGAGGGGAGGGGGGAAGGGGGTTTAGGGGAGGGAGGGCAGGGGGGTGGGGGAGAGGAAAGGGGGAGAGAGAGGGGGGGAGAGAGAGAGAGAGATGGGGGGGAGAGAGAGAGAGAGGTGGGGGAGAGCGAGAGAGGGGGGAGAGTGAGAGGGAGAGATATGGGAGAGGGAGAGAGAGGAGGAGAGACCGAGAGAGTGAAATGTAACCGTGCGTCACTCGTTCAGAATGTTCTGGAAATGAAGCGTGGGCGTCTCATGCACGAAAGCTGTCGGCAGCTCTATATAATTCAGGGGAGCAGCCTGCCGCGTCACACACACACTGACCACCCCCCCTCCCTCTAACCACCCCCCCTCCCCCCCTCTAACCACCCCCCCTCCCCCCCCCCCTCTAACCATCCCACCCCTCCCCTCCCCTCCCCTCTCCCCTCCTCCCCTCTCCCCCCTCCCCCTTGACACACACACACACAGCGGGTCCGATCTAAGCTATCAATGAATACAGCTAATTTTTTTTTTAACTGTCTTTGAAATTTAATGTTAAGCATTAGTGATGTTAAGTGACAAATAATTAAATTAAATTCAATAAAAATTAAATGGAATCTACAACCTGGCAGCTGGGGGGGGCCGGACCAGCAGACAAGCTGGGGAGGCGGGGCTGGGCGGGGCCAGTTGGGCCAGGTGCAAAGGCATTGTGAGGTCAGCGGGCGGAGCCACCAGGCAGGCTGGGAGGTCATGGCTGGGCGGGGCCAGTTGGGCCAAGTGCAAAGGCATTGTGAAAGGGAGGGCACTGTGAGTCATGCAGCAGTTTGATTTTAGTGGCAACACGTGAAGGTTCCAATCTCCCTCACCTGTCCCATTGTGATGTCATATATGTAAATGAGATCCATTGTGATTGGACATCTGTGAGGTGGCACTTTGGCTCATGTAGCAGTTTGATTTTAAAATGTTTTGATGTTTTGTGAACAATTTTATTCAAAATCTGGGGAAATAATTGATGAAATCTAGAGAGGAGTGGATTTCTGAACTCATAAGTTAAATCCCTACCTAAATTGTAAAAATCTCCGCGTTTTTGCATCTGGTTTTCGAGGAAACTGTTTAACTGTTCTAACATACACCTGACATACATCCACACACACACAAAGTTTTAAAAGTATATAGATAGATGACTGTGCAGATACAGATAATTTCCTTTTCTTTAAAAAAACTGTGTAAAGCAGAAGTTAAGACCATTTTGTTACTTTGGTGTTCTGGGAAATGGTAAGGCAACTCCATGTGATGAATCTTCGTAGAAACAAAGAACTGTTCTAACAAAGAAGGAAACCATTCAGCCCATCAAGTCCACAGCATCTATTAAAGCAAACCCAGCAGATCCGCTCCCCCACTTATTCTCCGTACCCCAGCAAATGACGCCATCTCAACTGCCTTGCTGTTTCCTTTTGAAATGGAGAGCCTGCGGATGCTGTAATCAGGAGAGAAAATAAAACAAACCACTGGAAGAACTCAGCAGGTTAAACAGCATAAGGACATAAGTGTTTGGAGTAGAATTAGGCCATTCGGCCCATCAAGTCTCCTCCGCCATTCAATCATGGCTGATCTATCTCTCCCTCCAAACCCCATCCTCCTGCCTTCTCCCCATAACCCCTGACACCCATCCCTAAGACCTCTGACAGCATCTGTGGAGGCAGGGGGATAGCAAAGTTTTGGGTCGTGACGCTGCATTCGGACAGATCCTGATGAAGCATCTCGATCGTAAACATCATCCATTCCTCCACAGATGCCGTATGACCCTCTGAGACCCCCAGTGTGCTTGATACCCATTTAAAGATTTGGCTTTTTTCTGTCACTCCTAAATACAGAAACATCAAGATCATAACTATCACCTGTATAACGCATTTTGCTCTCAATATCAAATTGCGCCACCACTCCTCATACCTTTCACCACCCTATAACTACCTTCTTACATAAAGCTCTATTGATTTCCTAACAGCTAATGAAGAGTGTCAAAGGGCCTGTTTCTATGCTGTACTGTTTGCCAACAAAAAGGTGCTAAAAATGTAATATGACCATGTTATCTTTTAAACAAAGTTGTCTCTTTGACAATACGTTCTTCACTGGAGATGCAGAACAGCCTCTCCAAGGATCATGTTCAGCAGATATTTTGGGCTGAAGGGCCTGCTCCTGTGCTGTACTATCTACGTACTGTGTACAATGCTAAGTAAACAAAAGAGAATTAAGATATTTCAATAAGAGCTACCAGTCACACCACGGCAACCACAGCCCCTTCGAGCAGACTGGTGACCATCTGGAGAAACAATGGGGTTGGCCCACTCCACTATTGCCTCATGTTTTCACAGTCATGTTTTGATATCAAATGACAAGTGAAAGTGCCGAGCAATATTTAAAGGGAATAAATGAAAATGGTTAATACCAAGAATAAGATGCTATCAGGCCGCTTATCTACATTTTATGAATCATTTTCCATATTGTATCTATAATAAATGCAACATTGACAACATTCTTGACACACAAAAAAAATCTGCAAATTCATTTAAGCACAATTCCTTATTTGTAAGTCAGAATCCAGTAAACATTTTTAAATTGCTGGGGAAACTCAGTAGGTCAGGCAGCATCTGTGGAGGGAAATGGATAGGCGAAGCTTCGGATCTGGATCTTCCTTTAGTCTGAAGGGTCCCCATCCAAAACGTTGTCTGTCCATTTCCCTCCACAGATGCTGCCTGACCTACTGGGTTTCCCCAACAGTTTGTGTTTTGCTCAGGATTCTAGCATCTGCAGTCTCTTATGCCTCCAGGAAATATTCACGAGTTATATGTGATCTGATGTCTTTCCCAATGGATGTAATCTCATGCCTCATGTACTTTTGTGAAACAAATTGACAGACCTGAGTGATTTAACTGAACTCATCCAAGTTGAAATAGGATACTGCAAATAGTCTCAGAAATCAAGATAACCATCCGTTGAAATTACCTTTCTTGATCAGTTTTCAGGGACCTGCTATGTGAGGTGTGTAGCAAATTCTCAGTCAGATATTGGCTTGATGCCTCCCCATATTTAAACAGAGGAATAGACCTCTGTCATTCACTGCCTAAGGTCACACAAGTACAAGTAACAGACAGAATTGGAAACTAAGAAGCTCAGAGACTTAACAAATGGTACGAGTAAACTGGATCCCTTCCTTAAACAACCACAGCATTCTTTAAAAAGCTACAACAGTACTGAACTGTTAACAGGTTTACTGTCAGAGCAGTTTGCCAAACTAGTTTCTCGACATCTGTTACTGCATAACAAATCCACATCTCAATACTGAAGGAAAGGCTTTTGTGAGAAAAGCAGACGCTCTTTAAACAAAACGGTGACAAGATCAGGTTAGTCCTGCATTTTTATGAACAATTACAAAGATATCAGTAGACATGGCAGTTCATGTCGAAATTTGCAGTTCATTCATGAACTAGCCATCCCTACTTCAACTTACAACTCTCTTGATCACAATTCGGTGCAAAAGGTCAGCTTGATTTAAACAAAAGATTGCTATACAGCAACGCAAACCAGTGTGCACATAGACACTGGGATCAGTCTTGCAAATAAAACGTTACAAGTTCGAGAGGACAAGCTTTACATCTTAAAATGCCTTGTACTACCAGTGGTGGATTTTGCATTTCCTGCCAGAGCTAAATTGCCCAATTTACAATACAGGGTGGATGAACGGATTAGACAATATTAAGGTATAGAGCATATGGACCAGAGCTGCCTGGGTGCCCTTTGCTTGAAAGGAAATTGCAAAGATGGTATCAAAGCGCAATACGTGAGCAAATCTTCTGCATACACATTTAGGGGACATTTTCATTTAAGATTAGCAACAACACCATGAGACACAACCATGCAGTAAGTAGAAGGAATTCGCATCAATACAGCCGCATTGAAGCTAGGTGTAGTCCAGTAAAGTTTTTATTAATAACTAGACCAAGTGGGACCCATCGAGTCCCGTCCCCCAACGCAGGGGAGGGCTGGTCTCCGAACGCGGCATTGGCGTTCACCCCGGAGACAGGCGCCCCCCAGAGCCAATCACCCCCATAACCCATTCCCCCAACGTAACCAGTTCGCCCAACGCAATATTCCACCTTTCTCCCATAGCCCCCAACTGCGCAGGCGCAACTCATTTCCCCTCATCCCCCAACACTCCCTCCCCCTCTTCACCCTCCCTCTTCTCTCCCATCCCCTCCTCCACTCCCTCCTTAACCTCTCCCTCCCTCTCCTTTCCCCTACCCTCAGTCACTCCCTACTCTCAGTCACTCACTCCCACCCACCATAACCCCTCCTCCCTCCCTACCTCCCTGACCCGTTGTGCCCCATTTCCCCAACACAATATTCCACCACTCACCCATTCCCCAACGCAACCCGTTCCTCCAATGCAATGAATCATTCCGGGGGGGGGGCAGTCGGCGCTTCCCGGAGCCAATGAATGGACTTGACTTTTGGGTTGGAGTCGGCACTCCCTTGAGCCTATCAATCCTTCCCATGTGGGGGGGGGGGGGGGGGCAAAAATCTCACTCTCTCCTTACTCCCCTTGAAGCTGCTGATCCCATTGTCTCCCTGTCACCTCTCCCTCCCTCTCCTTTTCCCTACCCTCAGTCACCCCCTTGCTCACCTCTCCCCTTTCGTACTCTCCCACTAAAGAAAATGTTTAAATACCATTTCTTCTCCTCCCATCCCCCACTCCGTTAAATCTCATAGCTTCTGCATTGGCAGCAGAGATCACATTGTGATGTCATTTTCGGTTTTTGGAATGTTCACTGCAGCGTGTGTAAATGAGAACCCATTGTGATTGGACGACTGTGAGATGCCATTGTGGCATCATCACCGGAAGATGCTAGAAAAGTCTCCCACTCACAGGCAGTTATTATTTTCAAAGTTGGCTTTTTTTTAAACGTTAAATATTAATAACGTGAAATATAACATCAAATGTGAAGAAACTTGATACTAACGACCATGGGAAAAGGCTGAGAAAGATTCTGCAAAAATGTTCGCACTATTGGGCACCGTTTTGGCGTAGTTCCTTGATCTCACAGACTTTTAATAGAATATAGATAACAACTGTCTATGAGGACGTGGCAGGCACTCAATCAGCACCACCAGACGTAGTTTAGAGAAACAAGGTACTGCAGATGCTGGTTAACAACAAAATACACAAAGTACTGGAGTGTCTCAGCGGGTCAGGTAGCATCTCTGGAGAACATGGATAGGTGACGTTTTGTATCGGGACCCTTCTTCAGACTGATTGTGGTGGCGGGGTTAGGAGAAGAAAGCTGGAAGAGAGAAGGGGCAGGACAAATCCTACCACGTGGGTGACTTGGACAGGTTGGGTGAGTGGGCAGATGCATGGCAGATGTAGTTTAAAGTGGATAAATGTGAGGTATCCAATTTGGTGGTAAAAACAGGAAGGCAGATTTTTATATAAATGGAGTCAAGTTGGGAAAAGGGGAAGTACAACGGGATCTGGGGGTCCTTGTTCATCAGTCACTGAAAGTAAGCATGCAGGTACAGCAGGCAGTGAAGAAAGCAAATGGCATGTTGGCCTTCATAACAAGAGGAGTTGAGTATAGGAGCAAATAGGTCCTTCTGCAGTTGTTCAGGGCCCTAGTGAGACAACACCTGGAGTATTGTGTGCAGTTTTGGGCTCCCAATTTGAGGAAGGACATTCTTGCTATTGAGGGAGTCCAGTGTAGGTTCACCAGGTTAATTCCCTGGATGACGGGACTGTCACATGTTGATAGAATGGAGTGGCTGGGCTTGTATACTATGGAATATAGAAGGATGAGAGGGTATCTTATTGAAACATATAAGATTATTATGGGTTTGGACACGCTAGAGGCAGGAAACATGTTCCCGATGTTGGGGGAGTCCAGAAGCAGGGGCCACAGTTTAAGAATAAGGGGTAAGCCATTTAGATCAGAGATGAGGAAAAACAGAGTTGTGAGTGCGGAATTCTCTGCCTCAGAGGGCGGTGGAGGCTGGTTCTCTGGATGCTTTCAAGAGAGAGCTAGACAGAGCTCTTAAAGATAGCGGAGTCAATGGCTATGGGGAGAAGGTAGGAACGGGGTACTGATTGTGGATGATCATAATGAGTGGCGGTGCTGGCGCGAAGGGCCGAATGGCCTACTCCTGCACCTATTGTCTATTACAAACTAACGGGATGAACATTTAATTCTCCACCGCCCACAACCTCCTTCCCCCCCACTTTTTTTATCCTCTCTTCTGAGGGCCAAACCTGGACGTATCCAATTCTCCATTCCACCTATATTCCTTCCTCTGGCTTCACGATTCGAACATCTTCTATTCTCATCTCATGTCTTTTGTCTTTTCATCTTACATACCTCACTGAGGTTACTTGATGATTGTGCTGGTGAGAGCTTCATCAACAACAAGGAAAAAAACCTTCATGGTGCATTTATACAAAAATGCTGCATTAATAAGCTGCTCCTCATTGGTTAATGAAGATCAACACAGGACTTAATTTGAATGTCTCACAAGTTCAACAGACATTGTCAGTAAACCATGGAGGGATAAGGCAGGTAACTACAGACGAATGGTACATACGTCAGTGCTTGGGAAAGTATTGGAGAAAACTCTAAAGGAGGAGATTTATGTTCATTGTAAAGGCAGGGAGAGGGGTTGATCAGTATAGCTTTTTTCAGCGGAAATCCTGTCTAATTCGATTGAGATGTTTGAGGAGGTACAGAGGAGAATGATGAATGCAGGGCTGTAGACGTTGTCAGTATTGATCTTAATAAACTAGTTGACAAGGTACTGCAAGGATTGCTGGTCCAGAAAGTAAGGCACATGGGATCCAATGTGGGTGGCTGACTGGATACATGGCAGGAGGCAGAGGGTGTGATGGTAGGGTTTATTTTCTATTGTAAGTCTGTGAATAGTGGTGCTGATATCTTTGTTGTTTTTGATATTATTAACGACCTAAGTGAGAATATAGATATGATTAGTAAGTTTACGGATGACAGGAAATTGGTGGTGTCGTGCATAGTGAGGCCACAGGAACATACATATATCAGATGGAATTTAATGCCAAATAGTGTTCTACTATTTACTGTCAACTTTCAGGGCAACAATAGACTTATTATGGCTATTAAAATTCCTTGGTGCTCTACCATTTACTGTATATCCTACCTCTAAGGAATATTGACAAAAACAGAGACCTAAGATTCAAACTCCATTGTTGCCCTGAAAGTGAGTGGTGATGATGGCATATGGCATGCTTGACTTCATAGGTCGAGGCATAAAAAATCAGAGTTGGGGCGTTATATTTGTTTAGTTTAGTTTAGTTTAGTTTATAGATACAGCATGGAAAATTACCCTTCGGCCCATCGATGAGGAGGAGGAGCCATCTTGGTGAACGGCTGCTAGCCAGCAGCCGTCCGTTTTAAATCCGTTTTTTTTATAGTTTTTAGTGAGTCCTGTTTTTTGTTTGTAGGGGATATGGTCTTTTTAATGTGGGGGGTAGGTGTAAACTTAATTTCTAGGTCCCTACCTGGTCGGTGTGGCAGCCTTTTCTCCGGGCTGCCCGTCGACCCGTCCTCGTGGCCTACCTGCGGGCTTGGAGCGCCGTTTCCTGGCGGGAACCGCCCAGCACCTCGGCCTCGGCGGCGGCACAGCATTGGAGCGCTGGAGCGGAGCGGGCGATCCCTTGCCTGGGTCGCCGCGCTGGAGCGACGCGCTGGAGCTTGGCGAGCTGGACCGCCGAGAGCAACAACTCCGGGCTGCGGGTCTGCGGAGCGGAGAAGCGGCGCCGATTTTGTCATCGGGAGCCTGGGAGCTCCAAACCGGCGCGGCCTTGTCGGCTTCGGCAGCCGCGGGCTCCAACCAGGAAGCGGCCGTTCCAGGTGGCCCAGCCGCCGAAAGGACTCTCCCGACGCCGGGGCAAGACCACCCGGCGAGAACGGCCAGGGACATCGGGCCTCCGTAGAGGCAATTGCGGTGGCCTCAATAGGCCTGACTTTGGGGTGAACATGGGGTGGGGACTGGACATTGTGCCTTCCTCCACAGTGCTACCCACTGTGGGGGGATGATTTTTTTGTCTAATTGTAGTCTTGTAGGTCTGTGTCCAAGATGGCTGCCGTGAAGAGAGAGTGAACGCTGGCGCGCTTTGGCTGCCGCTGCTCCCTCTTCACACTGTGTTTTTGATTTTCTGTTTTTGGATTGAATCCTGTTTTTAATTTGTGTCTCTGTGATGTCTTTATTACTTGTTTTATTCCGATTATATGTTATTCCGATATACTATGTAAGGTGTCCTTGAGATGTTTGAAAGGCGCCCATTAAATAAAATGTATTATTATTATTATTATCGTGACGACCAGCGACCACCCGTACACTAGTTCTTTCCTAAACGCTAGGGACACTTTACAGAAGCCAATTAACCTACCAAATCCGCAAGTCTTTGGAATGTGGAAGGAAACCGGAACACATGGAGAAAACCAATGCAGTCACGTGGAGAACATACAAACATCATATAGACAGCACTCGAAGTCAGGATCGAACCCGGGTCTCTGGTGCTATACGGTAGCAACTCTACTGCTGTGCTACTGTGCTACCCCCAAACATTACAAAACACTGCTTAGGCCGCATTTGGAGCATTATGTGTAGTTTTCTCCAATAGAAAGGATGCCAATGCACTGGAGAGCGTGCAGAGGAGATTCACCACAAATGTTTCCTTGATTGAAGGATTTTAGTTATGGGGAGGGATTGGATAGGCTGGGTTTGTTTTCCCTACAGTGAAAGAGGCTGAGGGATGATCTGATAGAAGTATTATGAGGCATAGATAGGCATAAAATTATGAGGCATAGATAGTCAAAATATTTTTCCCATGATGTTCCCAAGAACAAGAGGACATGGGTTTGAGGGGAAAAGAGAAGGTTAAAGGGGAAATGGGACCCTAAGAATATATATTTTTTACAGGGTGGTTAATATCTGGATCTCGCTGCCAGGGGAGGTGTTGGAATGAGATTCAATTACTACATTCATAAACCATTTTGACAGATGCAAATAGGAAAGGTATAGAAGGATACGGTCCTACTGCAAACAAAATGAAATCAATGTAGATGGGGAAAACGATCAGCATGGTTATGCCTCTATGTGTCTAATGTCACTCAGTCCTCCCAGGACATAGAAACTCAGCCAACTCCCACAACTCTGATTTGGTTCACTGTGTTGTCAATGCTAAAAGCCAATAAACCATCTCAGATGCAGCCTATTGGCTACCAAGGCAACGATGTCGGGTTTTGCTTGTTAACAGAAGGCCATTAATATTGGGCCACAACTCAGTAATCCATTGAAGTTGAATTTGACAAAGGAGAAAACATGATTAAATAATGCAGCAATGCTGTTGATGAGCAAAGACGACAACTCACAATTTGCGTACTCTTCCCTCACTTTGGTTTAAGTGCGCCAATAGAAACATCTATTTTTAAACAATCTTTCTTGAATGCAATAGGTTTTAAATGACACACAACTGATTCATAACAGCAAATCAGAATTCTACACACCTAATCAAAGTAACATATATTCACACAAATAGCTGTTAACATTGATCCCATGGCAATAGGCCTCAAAGGGTATGGGCTTGCACTTTCATGCTTGTTATGGTTCCCACTCTCACCTCCAGGTACCTGATGTGCACGCACATTGTGCGAGGCAATGTGCAATGAATACACGCCAGTAAAATATCCCATGTATGCTAGAGTAGTAACTTTCAAATGACCCTGTGTGTTTGGGAGACCTTCCCCTCAGCCCCTTCAATTCCAGGCACATTTTGCACATTCTCCATCATGACTTCTGAACGATGGTGTCAGCTCATCGAAGGAAACCATCAATCATTGCAGGAAAATGGTGAAATCTGATGACCGCTGTGGTGCCGGTTTGAAAGCGCACACTGAAAGTGATAATATGTGGATTTTATGTGTATTAATCAACAGTGATGCCTGTGTATCGCAGTGAATGCCCAACGTTTTCAACAGAGCATGCAATGAATTCATGTTACTGTAACAAGAGTTGGCTCAGGCAGCCGAAGCTGCATGCAATTGGTTTCCCATCTGTCTTCAGTCCAGAGAACATATGAATGACAGATCCCTCTGTGTCTAACACCTTGATCCAGTTGGTATTTCCTAAAGCTGCCTGCAGCCACAACAGCCTCATTCATAACATGGATTCTAAGTGCTAGCTTTGCTGATGTCACACAGACCGGGAAAGAAGACTCCACTGCACCCCCTCCCCCTCTGCATCCCCACCACCCCCACACCAGCACCTGACCACAAAGCAGGTTACTGTTCAAATTAAAAATAATCATTTAAAAAAATCAGTCATATTCTACTTACAATTTTCAGACTGGAAATCTGGCACAAACTGTTCATCATTGTCAGGGACCTGAGCTGTTGGGGGGAAAAAAAGGAAATCTGTGAAAATATTGAATGTGAAACAATTTAAGAATATTTGATTTAAATAAAACAACCTTAAAACAATTTTGGCTTTGCAATTAAAGGCAACACATTCCAACATGATGAAAAAAATGGTTGCAAAAAAATTAGGGCAGCACGGTGGCACAGCAGTAGAGTTGCTGTCTTACAGCACTCATAGCGAGGGGTGCTGTCTATACAGAGTTTGTACGTTCTCCACATGACCTGCATGGGTTTTCTCCGAGATGTTCGGTTTCCTCCCATATTCCAAAGACGTACAGCTGTGTAGGTTAATCGGCTTGGTGTATGTGTAAATTGTCCCTAGTGTATGTAGGATAGTGTTAATGTGCGGGGATCGCTGGTCGGCGCGGACTCGGTGGGTTGAATGCTCTGTTTCTGCGCTGTATCTCTAAGCTAAACTAAAAAATTAACAACCCTATAACTATAAATCTACAAATAAACTAAAACCAATTAGTAAATAAATGCAATTGATAACATATTAATCTTGAAGATAATAGAATCTTCACTCTGCACCATTACATTGGATGGAGCCTATTCTCTGCATATTCAATGATCTTTACCCCACTGAGGTGAAGAGTTGGCAAGATACGATTTCACAATTCCATTTCTGAAATACAGCAACCTACAACAGGAAAGACTTCCACAAAAAAAGTTGTCCAATTGGGATTGTCAGTGAATAATTTTGCACGTGGCGCAGCGGTAGAGTTGCTACCTTACAGCATCAGAGACCCAGGTTCGATCCTGACTAAGGGAGCCAATGGACGGAATTTGTGCATTCGCCCTGTGACCGCCTACGTTTCCTCCGGGTGCCCCGCTTCCCTCGCACATTCCAAAGACATACAGGTTTGTAGGTAAATTGGTTTTGGTAAAAATTGTAAATTGACCCTAGTATGTAGGATAGTGTTAGTGTATGGAGATCTATGGTCGGAGTGGTTTCAGTAAGCTGAAGGGTCTGTATCCGTGCCGTCTCTATAAAGTAAACTAAAAAAATGTTGTTTCTTTGCTGGACTTCCATTAAGAAAAAAGTGGATGAATGGCAGTTGCAATTTTAAAATATTTGGGCAAGTGTACAAAGTTCATGAAGTTGAAATAATAGCAGTGAATGATTCACAAAATTGTAATTCACATTAGGGCTTTGAATTTTAACATTGAGATTGTATTGAAATATGAATATTAGCTTAGTGGCTAGACCCTTTTGCTCAGTCAGCAAAACAAAGCCTTTCGCTCAGCCTTTTGAGCTTTTTGCTCAGTCAGCAAAACAAAGGAGCTGATCATCAGCTTCAGGAAATGGAGTAAAGTACACTGGTTCTGCAGAGGGAGATGGTCAAGAGCTTCAAGTTTCTAGGTGTAAATGCCATCAGCAATTTGTCCTGGTCCAACCACACTGGCGCTACAGCTAAGAACGCCTCTACTTTCTCAGATGGCTAAAGAAATTCAGCATGGCTTAAATTAGTTTTTTTTTTTTAACCGATGCCCCAAAGAAATCGGGACGTATCACAGCCTGGAATGGCAACCGGTCTAGCCAAGTGTGAGAAATTACAGAGAGTTGCGAATATAGCCCATATAGAATACAGACCAGCCTACTCTCCATCAGCTCCACTTCCAACTCAAGTAGCCGCATGAGAGCAGGAGAGCAGGCGACGTAACAAAGGACCACTCACAAAAGATGCAACAAACCACCACATTCAACCCTTTCTCCCCACTCTTATCGGACTTTTGAACGTATACAGCACATATCTTTAATTCATTGTTCTTTGACTCTCCACATCACCGTCTACATCTCTTGTTTCCCTTATCCCTGACCAGTATACAGCACATGCTAGGAAAGAAATTCCCAATCTTCCAATCTATCTCATTGCAGCCCTTGAAATTTTTTCTGGCACTTTCTCTATGGCTGTAACACTATATTCTGCACTTTTTGTACTCATACATGGCACACTTGCCTGGATAACATGTAAAACAAAATTCTCAGTATGCATGACAATACATACCTACTCTTGGTATTTCTGTACGTTACAATGTAAACCAATACCAATACGTGGATTTCCCCAATAACTCACTCCCACTTTAACTCCACACCTTTTGTTATTTGGTCCAATATCAAGAAACGTTGATGTGGGAAATAAAACCCCTTCTAAATTCAAACTCAATTCCTGCCGTTTAAACATCAATCTTATTTCAGAAATGTTGTGCTTCACTCAGCTGATTTTTAAATAGTATATTGGGTATGCATGAAAAATAAAATCATGCCAAACTAATTTTGAAAACAATAATTCATAATTTGAAAAAGATGCTCATTCATGAACACATGCATGCACATGAACACACTCATGGGTATACACATGTACACATTCACAAAATTCAATTTGGGTGCATTTAAAATGATTTTTTTAATTAATGGAGTTAATTTAAAGTACTAAAGATAGACACAAAATGTTGTAGTAACTCAGCGGGACAGGCAGCATCTCTGGAGAGAAGGAATGGGTGACGTTTAGGTCGAGATCCTTCTTAAAACTGGTCAGGGATAAGGGAAACAAGAGATGTAGACGGTGATGTGGAGAGTTAAAGAACAATGAATTAAAGATATGCAAAAAAGTAACGATGATAAAGGAAATGGGCTATTGTAAGCTGTTTGTTGGGTGAAAATGAGAAGCTACTGCAACTTGGGTGGGGGAAGGATAGAGAGAGGGAATGCCGGGGCTACCTGAAGCAAGAGAAATCAATATTCATACCACTGGGCTGTAAGCTGCCCAAGCAAAATATGAGATGCTGTTCCTCCAATTTGCATTTAGCCTGACTCTGACAATGGAGGAGACGGAGGACAGAAAGGTCTGTGCAGGAATGGGAACGAGAATTAAAGTGTCCAGCAACCGGGAGATCAGGTTGGTTCACGCGGGCTAAGCGAAGGTGTTCCACGAAACGATTTGGTCTTGCTGATGTATAACAGTCCACATCTTGACAACAGATACAGTCAATGAGGTTGGAGGAGTTGCAAGTGAACCTCTGCCTAACCTGAAAGGACTGTTGGGGTCCCTGGACAGAGTTGATTGAAGAGGTATAGCGGCAGGTGTTGCATCTTCTGCGGTTGCAGGGGAAGGTGCCCGGGGAGGAGGTGGTTTGTGTGGGAAGGGACGAGTTAAATTGAAATATTTTAATAGATTTAAAGTACTACTTAGATCCGGTTTTCGTATGAAAATAACTAAGCACTCCTTTACAAATGTAAATAATCAATCTTGCGAGTTCACCTCCACCATTCAGATCAGAGAAACTTCAAGATCAATTTATTGTTTTTGCAGGCTTAGTTGAAATCAATTGGTAAAATGGCTGGGATCCATAATTAGCTCAATGCCATGAATGAAGAATTAAAAGTTGTTCAGAATTCTGCTCTTAAACATTATCCAAAGACTCTTGTGGGCAATATACTCGGATAGAATTTGAACTGATGAATTTTGCAGTTGAATTGCCTATACGTACGCACTCACGAGCAGCCTTTACCAATTAGTTTATCACAGAATTATTGCAGTACTTGGATCCATATCTGAGGAAAGAATTTATAGCTTTGGTCTAGAGGTATGAGAAGAAAGTACCAGAAAATAAAAATACATGAAGACTATAAATGAGAATAACATTTTGATCAACCAGACAATTTACTTTATATAAATGAAAAAATAAAAACAAACTGCAGATATTGGAAATCTGACATAAAAACAGTAAATCCTGCAAACCACAACATGATATGCATATAGGTAAGTACCTGTACAATGGTTGGCATGGCCTGGTGGGCAGAAGGTCCTGTTTCTAGCATGACTATGACTTTGACTCTACATGGAGTCATAACAGTTTCTACAGTTATTCTGCAAGTGGAGAATCTGGTTAGTTGTTGCGTCATATCACAAAACTGTGTGTGACCTGCACAGACTTCTTTGACCCTTCAAATAAATGAGTATCCCCAACTCAGAAAATTGGTCTTGTCTGGCTGACTTGTCCACTAGCCTTATGAAGATGTAAAATGATCAATGTAACTACTGTTTAGGGAGTACGGTGTCCAACCGGAAGTTTTGTTGCTGGTGGGATTTGTTGTGCAATGAGTATAAATGGGGGACTGGAAGCCCCTGTTTAATCACAGAAACCATGGCTTGTCGTGTGACACAGATTTTTTTATTCTTACATTTTACTGCCTGTGCGGACCTTTGTTCTAAATTGTTGTATTGCCAATTATTAAAAGTAAACTTTTGTAAAATATCAATTTTTGCATAGTTCTCAAGATTGACCACAACATGATAAGACCATAAATGCTTAGTGATTACCAGTGAAGCCTTCAAAGTGCATGGCCCTGCTCATTTTGGTGGATTTGTGATCTCCTACAACCATCACTGCCAGCAGTCAGTATAGATCTAAAGATCTTTCCACCTTTGCGATTTCAGTGGGATTTCCACGACAAAAGCAACATTTATACAATTAATTTTAAAATTAAATTTAAATTAATTTTAGGTTTAAATTGAATTTTGATTATCCCTGATATGACTGACCAAGAAGTTTTTACTATTGTTATTGCTCTATGTACTTAGGTTTTGGCACTATCGTGTCTAATTTACTTAGAATAAATGATAATTTATTGTGCATTTATTATTATTGTTCCATTTAATGTGCCTATAAAACTGCAGCAAGTAACAATTTCATTGTTCTGATTTATATCGGTGCATACGACACACACTCTTGACTTGCGCAAAAGCCTAGAATAATGTGGACTTTGTGGTGAATACAGGCATGCATTTCATCCCCCCATCAATTACTCTCCATAATAAGGGAGCCAAGGTTTTTGCAACTGCCAGATTCACACATAAAAGTAGGAGTAAAAATATTATGTCACTCTGAAAGCCTTGGTTTCTGTCACCAAACAGGGGCATCCAGTCCCCTGATTATACTCATGACACAACATAACCCAACAGCAACAAAACACCTGCTTGTGCACAGTTCTCCTTAAACAGGAGTCCGAAACAAGCACAAACATAATGTTTCTTTAAACCTTCGGCCTAAATAGGCTAAAGGCCAGAAAAGAGTCGCAACTTACGCTATCGAGTTAATGTCAAGCTCACTTCTATTTAGCCAGCATATTTAAACTAAAGATGGCATAGAATGCTCCAGTTCTGAAAAATAGGATTAGTATTGACAGGTATTTGATGGCCAGCACAGAATTAGTGGGCTGAAGGGACTTTGTTTTATGCTACACGACCGTGATTGAATAAACCACAACGAGGAATCTACAGTTTGTATCCATTTCTCTCAGAAAGAAAATGGATTGTTTTGTAAATAAATTGATACCTTAAGAACCTCAAAAAAAGTCAAATTTAGCATTCTCTTATATTTTAAAACAATAAATATGATATCCTGTACAAATTTAGTATTGAACACAAAGTTCTGAAGTAACCCTTTGGACCCTTCATTACATCGAAGATGCCCAAAACATTGCCTATCCTAGCACTCCAGAGACATTGCCTGACCCGCTGAGTCACTCCAGCTCTTTGTGTTCTACGTGAGATTCCAGCAACTGCGGTTCCTTGTATCTCCTGTACATATTTAAGTCATTTGGCATTCAGTTTGAAGGCAATTCCAGGTCTCACATGTCTGAATGGCCACCATAAGGATGGTATTCTCAGTCCTCCCTTATTGAAAAAAAGCTTTCAGAAACATTCAACGAACTAAATAAATCAACAAACTACAAATGACAGTCTATACAATTGAATTGTAAAAAAAAAATCTGCCGAATGGATCAATTTATTTTCTATCTATTTAGTACAACTGGTTTAATTGTAGTCCCCATCCATTTGGCTTCTCTACACTTTTTAAGTAGATAGTAATTGACAGTCAAATATATTATAAATATATTTTATTTATGATAAATAATCCATGATCCATGATCCAATCTAACAATGAATAAGATAACTGATTATAACAGTCACAGTACAGCAGTGTGGAAAAATATACTGAACTCCATCTTGATCAGGCTCTGGAATGTGTGGTCAGATCACTAAAACAATGTCACGCCCTTTAGCCTGGGGATTAGGGGTGGGGTTGTAGGAAACAATGGCAGACGTAAACTTGCACTGTCCCTGTAAACACTGCAAAGCATCTGCACTTTACATTCAAAACCAAAACGATGAAATTTAATGGTATACGCAGTACCTTTTACAGCTTGGGGGTTTGCACTGATTTTTATTTGTTTGGAGCTGATATTCAGCAGAACTGTTATTTAAGTGCTACCTGGTAATAGAACAGTATCAGGCAAGTCTATACGGAAAGAAAATGGTGGCGGTGCTGCCCTTCAAAAGCTTTTGTTAACCTGTGTAACAGTATATTCCACAGAAGTAAGTGTTGTTAGTGGTAGACTGCTACGCATTTAAACACATGTCCAAGCAGTTTTTTTTCACTTTACCTACACTCCACAGATGGTTTTTGTCATCTCTTGCCCCCAAAACAGAAAAAAGACAACTTTATGAGTGAATGTATGTAAGAGTGGAAGTTTTCTTTTGATATTCTATATCTGTCTATGTCTACAGCAATTGAAATTTTCATAAGATAGCCCTACTCTTTTTAAATGGTCTCAAAACGTGCCTGAAGACTGCTTCAATTCCAAAAGCATCATATTTTCCTTTCTTAATGAGCCACCCTGATGGAACCTTCTACATAATGCATCATTTCTTTCACAACAGTTTGTGCAACACGATAAACATTTTTACCCCCCCAGGGTATTAGTTCCACGCAAAAATCAATGCTAGATTCAACTCCTAGACCCACCATTAACTTAGGTTCTCTCTCCACAAATGCTGCATGACCCACTGAGTATTTTAACCATTTTCTGTTTGAATTCAGATTTCTAGCAGCTATGGTGTTTTATTTTAAGACTGCCATTGCATTATCCTGACTGTGATTAGTTTCGTTTTAGAAGTTGCAAGTCAATTTCTAAACTAAGAAAGCTAATACAAAAGCATATCTTGAAAATGAATCAATAAAATTAAACTTGCGAGTAGCCATTAAGATATTTTTGGGGAGCTGACCAAAAAAATAGGATTGGTGGCATGACACCAAGTTTATTGACACCACTGGCTAAAGAAAAACTATAAGAAGACGTATGTAGAAACGGCGTCCAACAAACGATGGAGGCGGAGAGAAATATTGAATTACAAATAAAATAAACACAATGCAGATATATTGCTTTGATGTAAGCGAACCGTTCTCCATTTACGCTCCGTTAGCGGTCAGTAACCACACAATGCCAACGCACAATGTCAAAACGCACTGGCTGTTTGGGGCAGACTGAAGTTGCTCCGTATGTACCGAATACTTCAAAAATATTTTTGTTTTACCTAACGTGCTTGGCTCCTCTAGTATCTTTACTCAAAGCTGTCTCTTTAAATTACAAGCCAATAATCCGTGCACAACAAAACGGAAACAACTCCGATACATTTCTACCAAAAGTAGAAAGAAAACAGCATTTATTTTTTGATCAATTCCATTCTGTTGCTTATTCAAAATGCTTGCTGGATCCTGAGACACTCGAGTACACTTTGGTTACTTTCTATCTGCTTCCAGAACATCCTGTCCCCAATCATTCTTCCCATTAGTGTTTCCCAACTTCCAACTGCAGCACACACAACGCATCGGCAAAAGGCGCTGTGTTTGCAGACGGGAATGGCAATAATCCAGCTGCATGGTTATTTTGCAAATGCGTTGAAGGGATAACGGCAGATTGTTTTGTCCAATGTTATTTTTTAAAATAGCGATCGTAACAAGCAAACAAAAAGTTGCCAAAGGAACATGAGCGTTTGACGAAGTTTTGTTACAACAGGACATCGTTGAATCAAAGATCCTTGCGCTTAATACTCTCTACACACCAACTATATATTATTGATAACATCCCTCCTGCGTTCTTTACCATTGATACCTTATATATTATAGTTTATCAACTATCATATATATATATATATATATATATATATATATATATATATATCAGTATCACTAGAGTTCACCGAGATTGCGCATAAATCTAGAACATAAAATTACATTTGGAAAAATATATTGCCCCTTGTACATTAACAACCCAGTACCGACTGTTCATCGGTATTATCTACTTAATGTTTATACCTGAATTGATGACTCACTCAAATGCACGTCCTTACCATAAACACATAGAATTATTAATATATCTTAATAATCATGTGTTTTGCACGATCGTCACAGGAAATTACTTACTACTTTAAATACCAACAAAGCAAATTTAGGGAGCGTTCCGTTCAGAAATCAATTTATTTTCAGTGAAATTGCTATTTTAAGTATCTCGGAGACTTTTGAACACCTGGTCATCCCACACAGCCCAATGAAAAGGCAGGAAACGTCTATTCCTCCTATCCTTTTGGCGCCCAGTCATTTCAATCAGACTATTCAAATGCTATTGAACGTCTCAAAAGATGTAGGAACAAACGCGGAGTAAAAGGAACTATTTTTATTTTAGATTATTCTTGTTTAAAAGTTGCCAGCGTTAATTCCCGAATAGATATGTACAGACAGAAGCCTAAAGGTCCCAGCACGAAAAGAATACATAGGATTGTAAAGTGGGATTTCAAGAGAGTGGTCAATGGGTTAAGCTATGTATTTCAATGAAAATCAATTATCACAATTAGTTACTTTAACTTATATCTATTTTATTAACCACTACATTATTAAGGTGACTTTCTTTACAAGAATGGGGACGACCTGCGTTCCATTTGGTGCTCAGATTTGCGGATGAGGATCAAACTTTGGCAATGCCAATGATAAAACCAGTATAATTAAAAAATGCAAACAGAACTGAAGCACAAACAGAACTTTTCCTCCCGCTATAATTTGTGTAACAAATGTTGACTAAAACTCAAAATTACATAGTGATTAAATCGAACTATATTTTACGTCCAAAGTTCATGCAAACAGTCTTGTATGTCAAGTTTAGACTATGTATCGATAATAAAACTATTTAACATTAGAAATAACTTAGTACAAATTCCGAATGACACTGGAAATTATACATGAAGCAAATTGATATAATTTAAAACCAACGAGAATTATTTGAAATTAATGTTGGCGCGAAATTAAGGCTAATTTATATTAACAACAACATGCTTTAAAAAAACCCATATGCAATCTAAAGTTATAGGGCTCAAAATCGTCCGAGTTTCGGATTCCCCCCCTGTTTTACAAATAAATTTAAGAGATTTAAAATATACTAGCCACAAACCTAAACTTCTGTGCTGTGAGCAAGCTGGATAAAAGACACTTGCACTCAGATCCTGAAGCATCCCGTCGCGATGAATCGAGGAATATAAACACTTTTTGCCATCAGAAAACAACACCTAAAGAACATCAAAGCTCGTTTTTTGGCACCATCGGAGTTCAGATGCAGCTTAATAATTCACGCTCAAAAAATTCTCCAGCAGCAATGAAGATTGATCAAGTGAAATCATCGCCAGTCAAAACTAAATGGTGCTTTCAAACTTAAGTCTAGCTGTCTGGGCGGCTGCAGATCTTCCCCCCAAAAGCAGATGTGATTGTATACTGGAAGCAATTTCTCCTGGTAATCTGTGATGACACTGGGAAGATCAGCCCTGAGTTCCCCAAGGCAGACTAATCACAGTCTATAATGTATGCATGACATATGAGGTGGCTCTTTTTGAGCTCAATTAATTGGGCTTCACGTTCGGAACGCAACTTTTAGGCGTCGCAATTGTATTTATTTTCTACATTTTTTTTTCAATTCTATCTCCTAGGGATGAGACAGTTTTCTTACCTTCTGCGAGCCACGTTTCCTGCAGCTGACTCAAATCCTGAAACAGTTCTGCAAGATACAGAGAGAATGAAAACACAAAGTCAGACCATTGTTTAAAGATGCAATAGGGATCTTATTTTTTAAACGCAATCTGAAATCAAGTCAGCAGAAAACACGTGAAATGGATTTCTAATAACCTTGTGTTAACATTCAATATGATGGAACAGTATCTCTGTATAATGCTCTAAACTTGGACGAATATCTTAAATAGCAATATTGATCAGATCCTACGTCTCATGTGTAAATGATGTGAACCAACTTGAACGCTCCCAAGATATTAAAAAAAACATGTTCCTTATCTTTTTAGTTGAAATCAGTCAACAATATTATGAGTTAACTGCAATAATAAGAGATTAGGCAGACAGACGTTTGCACGATTGATTCAATTGACCGACTATGCACCATCTCCTTGGTTTTAAATATATATTTTCTCAATCACCACATATATTATGAAGTTACGGAACATATTGTGCAAAGACTAAAACTCGACACTAAGCAGAAAAATGGGTACAACCTGTCCCACAGAGTGATTATATAAACTACGAATGCATTTATTTCATAGTAGATGACAGACGTGGATTTGTAAACTTTTGCTCTCAAATGCTAGTGACAGAGGTCAATATTTATTTTGAAATATTTTAATGCAAATAATGATTAGCGGTGCAATAAAGTAAGCGGAAGATATTTAATTTTGAAAAAAAAAAGTTACCTTCTGAATCTTGAGCTAAATCTGTGTCAACGAGTTTCCTTTTCCTTTCACTTGTCCTTTCACTACATTTCCCTCCATGCGGTTTCTACAGAAGACGACATGTTTGTTAAAACGTGGATCCAAACACATCTACTGCACGGAAAGTATACAACGCATGTCGCTGGGACTCACTCCGGGTTGAGGACAAAAACAACTCAAAATCAGTACGCCTGGCTTTGGCAAGTATATGTACTTTGGGAGCTTAATGTTGATAAAACAAGTGAAAACTTGATCTCGGACCACCACGTGGATGTGGTTTCTTTTTCAACTATCTGTGGCAAACCATTTCATCAATTTGTATTTAGCAGTCACGCGAATGTTGTATAGGATGTCAAAATAACTGATGATGTTTTTTAAATATGAAAACATAAGGGTATATGTTTGGTGTATGTGCGGTAATGTATACATGTTATACAGCCACAGTGATACATAAAGGAAAATGTAGTTCTACATTTGTCAAACACAGTAAAAAGCTGCGTTTCCTCTGCTGGTATTTACAGCAGGACGGTCCTGGTTGACAAATAATGAACAGCTGTTTAATGTCCTGCTGACTGTTGAAGCTTCTGCCTACTTCTGTGGCGTTGCATAATTTCTCATAATGATGACAATTTAAAGTCTGGTCGAGTTGAGGTACGACAACTGAGCTTTACTCAGCTCTGGTGTAAGGCTGGAAGGGTGAGGGAGAGTGGGGTGGGGAGATGGGTTCAAATCCCTAAAGCCTCAGATATTCACTTATTTTAAAATGTGTTGTGTTAATCTCCACAGGTGCCTTTTTTTTGTTATAAGCATTAACAAAATGGTGTGCATCTGAAGTTATAGTGATGACTGTTCGTAAAACTGTAATATTAATTTTAAAAATCACGTTCGTCGTCAAGTTTTTATACTAATCCACTTGTCAGTTCACTTACAGGAGTCACCATGTAAGGCACTTGCTGGTCGTAGTATCCGTCCATTCCGCAGCTCATCGCAAAGTCTTAGCTCGCTTTATTCTTCAGCATTTAGATAGAGACTGTGCCTTGACGGACTCGATCAGCCTACAATGACAGACAAGATGGCCAAAGAAAATTCTTGAATGGACCGCCTGAACTTGCATAAGTAATTAGCCTGCAGCGCACCATTCACAAAAAAAAAATCTCAGACTACCGCCCCAGCCTGTTCCAGAGAGATAGCGATCGGCCTGAAAACACGGACAAACTGCACGGAATTAGCGGCATACGGGGGAGGTTGGCAAGACACCGATACACGCACAAGCAGATAAACTGCTTCTATCCCTGCACTTCAGAATTATCTGTGAGTGTGCGTTCGCATCGATATAAAGGGATTTGCAGACCCGGATAGTACACTGGTAATGGCGATCAGCGTGGGATTCCCAAATGTTGTCCCTATATGCAGATAACGGGGCGAGATGGAGAGCGTTTTATTCCCATTATTATTTCTGCAAAGCTGTATCACGCAATGCTCTAGAGGCTTGCAAAAGTTGAACAGGGTCTCACCTGAATGGGTGTAGTGCGATCGCCTATAAATATCCCCGTCAGATTTGGTAAATAGCATGAATTAGTTGATGTAAGTCCTTTCAAGACAGCCCAGACCTATGATTGTGCTCAATTCACTCGTTTTTCCTTTGCTTCTCCTCCAGGGGCCTCCAGTGTTTTCTCACGGATCTCTCCCATTGGTCGCCTGTCTATTTCATCGGCTCCAATTTCCATCCGTCAATCACTCACTCCGCTACTTGATTAAAGATACAGGCTTTCTTCCGCGAAGACTAACCTAGTTTCTAACGCCTCAGTAAATGGGAGATGTGGAGGGGGGGAGTTTAAAATAATATGGCGTTAATCATATATAATTCTAAACATCACTATCCTTGAAAGAGAAGACGGAGACATTCGTGGTTTAAATCAGGTTGCAGAGTCTTAGATTGTAACCGAGCACAGCTTCACCTCAATGCAAAGTCCAGGTTTAAAATCAGTGCGAGCGAAGCAGTACTTCTTTTCTGGGACCGGAGCGTACATAAAACTGGCTGCATAATTTCTGCCTCACATCGATCATTTATTCAAGTTATCCGAGCCTGCCTGAAAGCTTCTCCATGTTGCCCGACGCGTTTCGCCACATCTGTTATGAACCAAAGAACACTATTCTGTGCATAATATTTGGAAATTAAGCGTTAAGAGTAAAAAAAGGAAACTAAAATCGGAAAGTACAGCAACAATTGCAACATTTCTGACCTGGTCGTGCTTAATAATTGCAGGACTCACAAAATCCCGAGCAACAATGACATTTCCTACAAGTCTGCAGATGTGTTTTTGTTTTATTATTTTATAACGTATATGCTGTTTTGCTCTTGGCAACTGCAACGCTTGCATGTTCAAGCGTTGCTTTTGGGGGGGGGAAAGAGGAACTTTGGTTCGAGAAATACAAAGTGAGTTAAAAGTTCTGCGGTTGAGCGTTTTCGACTTCATAACAAAAATACCCTCGTCTCTTTCCCACTGTTTCTTTAATATAATCTGAGCAACAGTTTTCAAGCTGTCTAATCAGGCAGGAAGAATGGTTCCCGCAGCAACGGGGGGTGGCACTTTGTGCATGACCAGACAGATTTGCATGGCTTTGGTGAGTGAACCAATGGTGCGGGCTGCTTTTCAGCTGATTGATATGTTTATTCATAGAGCAACAGTTTCCCTCCAGGCGAAAGAATGGGAGAACGAGAGAGAGAGAGAGAGAAAGGAGCCCTTTCAAAGTGAGAGAAGGCGAATTTATTTCACAAGAGAGAGGAGGATGAAAAGTCAACAAAACCAGACAGCAAGAGGTTGTGGGGGAGGTACATTCATTCACAAAAAAATAACAGGTACAGCCAGCAACCGAGAGGGGACGTGGGGGAGGGAAAAGTTCATTCACAAAAAAAGGTCAAATGCAGCGAGCCGCGAGAGACCAAGAGGAAGGAGTTCATTCAGAAAAATAATCTGAAACTTTCATGGAGGGGGGAGAGAGAGACAGAGTTCATTCACAAAAAAAAGTCAGATCCCGCAAGACAAACCAAAAGCGTGCACCAAACAAAAGTTATCGCAAAAAGCTTGAGCACAAAACATCACAAAGTAAAAGTAAGAGTGAAATTCAACTATTTAAAATATGCGATTCGGAATTTGACTTTGAAAATAAACACGGTAAGAAAACACTTTGCAAATTAACTAAAATAATAACGTATCCAAACTGTTTTTTGTCTACGCAATCATCTAACCACAGTGCATTGTCATTAAAATCACATGTAATGTTGCACTATCTATCGTCCAACCCAGATATGTCTATTAATCTCTCCCCGCCCTCGCCAATTCTCACAAAACATGAGAAGTGTCTCTGTATTTCAGAGTGTGGGTGTTCACGATGTTACTGGGTCCTAACTCTTGACACCTTCCTTGTGTCTACTGCAGTTTGCCACTCCCGCTCATGCGCATGTCAGGGTGTGCACATGTATAGAGTGGGTCATGTCGGCAGATGGGGGTGACTGCACTGAGCCATAGTTCAGCTGACTTCCAGCCTCAGCACCAAGACATTAGGTTGGTATGCTTGGCTTGTCAATGCATGTCTAATATCTACTCTGTGCAGTTACTTATTGCCCAAAACCTGGTTGCATCTCTAATTTGGATTCAATTCTGTTCGGCATGATTTACAGCCTAATTGCACAATTCAGTGTCTTGGGACTTCAAAAGTAAGTATATGTAATCATGAACCAATAGTTCAAACTGGACTTGTCCACTTCCTCCCCAGATGCTGCCTGACCCGCTGAGTTGCTCCAACACTTTGTGTTTTGTTCAATCTCAACCAATGGATGATAGAAGCAATTACAGGGAGCTTACTGCAGCTTACTTAATATATACGTTGCTTTCTTATCTATTTACTTATTTATACCTCCTAATATTGTTGCTTGTTTGCTTGTTATTTTGCTCCTGGAGGTTTGAAATAAATAAATAAGAAATGTGAGATAAAATTCAGATTCAGATTCAGATTCAATTTTAATTGTCATTGTCAGTACAGTACAGAGACAACGAAATGCATTTAGCATCTCCCTGGAAGAGCGACATAGCAAATGATTTGAATAAGTAATAATAAGTGATAATAAGTGTCCGGGGGGTGGGGGGGGGTGATTGGCAGTCACCGAGGTACGTTGTTGAGTAGAGTGACAGCCGCCGGGAGGAAGCTGTTCCTGGACCTGCTGGTTCGGCAACGGAGAGACCTGTAGCGCCTCCCGGATGGTAGGAGGGTAAACAGTCCATGGTTGGGGTGAGAGCAGTCCTTGGCGATGCTGAGCTCCCTCCGCAGACAACGCTTGCTTTGGACAGACTCAATGGAGGGGAGCGAGGAACCGGTGATGCGTTGGGCAATTTTCACCACCCTCTGCAATGCCTTCCGGTCGGAGACAGAGCAGTTGCCATACCATACTGTGATGCAGTTGGTAAGGATGCTCTCGATGGTGCAGCGGTAGAAGTTCACCAGGATCTGAGGAGACAGATGGACCTTCTTCAGTCTCCTCAGGAAGAAGAGACGCTGGTGAGCCTTCTTGATCAGAGTTGAGGTATTGTGGGTCCAAGAGAGGTCATCGGAGATGTTGACTCCCAGGAACCTGAAGCTAGAAACACGTTCCACCTCCGTCCCGTTAATGTGGATGGCGGTGTGCGTGCCGCCCCTGGACTTCCTGAAGTCTACAATGAGCTCCTTGGTCTTCTTGGAGTTAAGGGCCAGGTTGTTGTCAGCGCACCATGCTGCTAAGTGCTGGGCCTCCTCCCTGTAGGCCGACTCATCGTTGTTGCTGATGAGGCCAATCACCGTTGTATCATCTGCATACTTGATGATGGTGTTAGTACCATGTACAGGTGTGCAGTCATAGGTGAAGAGGGAGTAGAGGAGGGGGCTCAGCACACAGCCCTGTGGAACGCCGGTGTTCAGGGTGAGGGTTGAAGAGGTGTGCTTGTCTAACCTAACAGACTGGGGTCTGTTGGTTAGAAAGTCCAGTATCCAGTTGCAGAGGGAGGGGTCGATGCCCAGGTTACTGAGTTTGGTGATCAGTTTTGATGGTATAATGGTGTTGAATGCTGAGCTGTAATCGATGAACAGCATTCTTACGTAAGTGTCTCTGTTGTCGAGGTGGGAGAGGGCGGAGTGAAGTGCCGTTGAGATGGCATCCCCCGTACTCCTGTTCTTGCGGTAGGCAAACTGATAGGGATCCAGTGTGGGGGGTAGGCAGCTTTTGTGGTGTGCCAGGACCAGCCTCTCGAAGCACTTGGTGATGATGGGGGTAAGTGCAACTGGGCGGAAGTCGTTGAGGCTTGCCGCAGTGGAGTGTTTTGGCACTGGCACGATGGAGGTGGTTTTAAGGCACGTGGGGACAACTGCTTGGGCAAGTGACAGGTTGAAGATGTCAGTCCAGACGTCTGTCAGCTGCGCAGCACAGGCCCTGAGCACGCGCCTGGGGATGCCGTCAGGGCCAGCAGCTTTACGTGCATTAGTCCTACTCAGTGCCACAAATACGTCGTAGGGGGTGAGTGTGAGAAGTTGGTGATCGGCAGGTAGCACAGCCTTGATGGCTGTCTCTAGATTGTCCCTGTCGAAGCGGCCATAGAAGTGGTTAAGCTCCTCAAGGAAGGAGGCGTCGCTGGATGTGGGGGTGGTGTTGGAAGGTCTGTAGTCCGTGATGGCCTGGATGCCTTGCCACATGCGTCGGGGGTCGGAGTTGTTGTTGAAGTGCTCCTCAATCCTGAGCTTATGGCAGTGCTTGGCCTTCTTGATGCCCCTCTTCAGGTTAGCCCTGGCTGAACTGTAGGCTCGAGCATCGCCTGACCTGAAAGCGGTGTCCCGTGCTTTCAGCAGTAGCCTGGAGGATTGACTTGTATTCCCACTTGAAGCACCTTGCACAGACAAGTGTGTGGCCAGTGAGTTAATTACACAAGCCACCATTTCATTTTTTACACAGTTTCTTTTGTGGGGAAGTGTGGTGTTTGGTCGGCATGTTGCCAATGTTCTGGGAAGATCCACTACTTCGTTTTGTTTGCATGCAATATCCTCATGCTGCTTCTGTTATTCTACATCACATTTTGGTGTTATTCAGTGCGGACTTGGTGAGCCAAAGTACAGATTCCATACTTTATCTTTCAATCAAATACTGGCTGCATAAATTGGATATAGGAGAGGTTCAAAGGGAATAGTGAAAGGAGAGCTAACATCAAAAGGAGAGACAATGAGTTGCAGTGTTCTTGAAGGAGATGGATTTTGAGCTGGATATGGGGAGTGAATGCTGAAAATGTTTAAGGGTCCTTAATGCTTCATTTCCCCCCCAATTATTGGATTTTTATTACTCAAGTTACTCAAATCTCACATTTGAGGGACAACACGAGGCTGCACAGTGGCGTAGCGGTAGAGTTTCTGCCTTACAGTGCCAGAGACCTGGGTTTGATCTTGACGATGGGTGCTGTCTTAACGGAGTTTGTACGTTCTCCATGTGACCTGCGTGGGTTTTCTCTCGGTGCTGCGGATTCCTCTCGCATTCCAAAGACGTACAGGTTGGTAGGATAATTGGCTTTGGTTAAATCGTAAATTGACCCTAGTCTGTAGGATAGTGATAGTGCTAGTGTACGGGGTGATCGCTGGTCAGCGCATACTCTTGGGCTGAAAGGCCTGTTTCCGCCTGTATCTCTGAACTCGACCAGCATTTAACTGTGGTGAAAGCCTGTATCAATGTCATTATCTTGGAAGTAAGCCAGGTGATTTATTTATATTAAGTTGTTCAACTATAGAAACTGCTGTTGTTAATTTGCTAATTTGAGTTGAATTTATTGTATTATGCACAAGTATATGCGTTTATCTGGTGGCAAGAATTCAATGTCAATTATGAATCGTAATCAACCATTTTCTTCTTTGCGGAATGGCAGCATCTCTGGAGAGAAGGAATGGGTGACGTTTTGGGTCGAGACCCTTCAGACTGATGTCAGGGGAGTGGGTGGGGCAGAGATAGAATGCAGTCGGAGACAGTAAGACTGGTGGGAGAACTGGGAAGGGGGACGGGACGGGATGGAGAGAGAGGGAAAGCAAGGACAATTTGAAGTTAGAGAAGTCAATGTTCATACCGCTGGGGTGCAAGCTGCCCAAGCGAAATATGCGGTGCTGTTCCTCCAATTTGCACTGGGCCTCACTCTGACAATGGAGGAGGCCCAGGACAGAAAAGTCAGATTGGGAATGGGAGGAGGAATTAAAGTGCTGAGCAACCAAGAGATCAGGTAGGTTAAGGCAGACTGAGTGGATGTGTTCAGCGAAACGATCGCTGCATCTCTGCTCAGTCTGCCTTTGCCTACCTGATCTCCCGGTTGCTAAACACTTTACCTCCTCCTCCCATTCCCACACTGCCCTTTCTGTCCTGGGCCTCCTCCGTTGTCAGAGTGAGGCCCAGCGCAAATTGGAGGAACAGCACCGCATATTTCGCTTGGGTAGCTTGCACCCCAGTGGTATGAACATTGACTTCTCTAACTTCAAGTAGCCCTCTCTATCCATCCCCTCCCCCTTCTCAGTTCTCCCAACAGTCTTACGGTCTTCGACAACTTTCTATCTCTGTCCCGCCCACTCCCCTGACATCAGTCTGAAGAAGAGTCTCGACCGTTCCTTCTCTCCAGAGATGCTTCCTGAGTTACTCCAGCATTTTGTGTCTACCTTCGATTTAAACCAGCATTTGCAGTTCCTTCCTACACTTCTTTCTTTTACTGATGCATCCCCTGTGACAAACTGATAAATTAGTGAATATGCCATCTCATTTTCAATGTTTCTAAATATTGTGTGTTTTGCTTTCTTCACTTTGTTGCTTTCACATTATTTGGCACACATTTCCTTTTGGACTTGCCTACCTGAATGGTTTTCAAGATTATGCCCAAAACCACCATGGCATAAAACACCACATCCACACTAGCTCTTGTGAATACCCAGCCCATAACTTTGCCAAGTGCAGAAGGAACATTTGAGATTCAATTGAACATTAAACTTGTTCTCCTTGTGTCTTGTTGCAGGTGTTTGAAATTAAAACCTGTTTCACAGGTGTGAACAATTAACAGTGACCTTGTCTAATTACCAACACAGATGGAGTAACTTATTGGCTTTTACATTTTTGTTGTATTTCATTTGGAAAATTGAATGAACTAGCAAAGATCTGGCTTTTCACCTCGTCTGGCTTTTCACTTCTCATCATTTGAAAGCAAAACAGTGCTGCAGTTGAATAAAGAGGACCATGGGGCCATGAGGGAGGAGCTGGCCAAAATTGACTGGAAAGATTAGATTAGATTAGATTAGATTTCCTTTATTGTCATTCAGACCTTTCGGTCTGAACGAAATGTTGTTGCCTGCAGCCATACATGTAATAATAACAACACACAATAAACACAAATTAACATCCACCACAGTGAGTTCACCAAACACCTCCTCGCTGAGATGGAGGCAAAAGTCTTAGAGTTACTGTCTCTTCCCTCCTCTTCTCCCTCTGCGCCGAGGCGATACTCCACCGGGCGATGGTATCAGTCCCGCGGTTCAAGCTCCGCGGCCCGGGGGTGGTCGATGCTGCCGCCCTCCAGTCCAGCGGACGCAGCTGTTGCAATGGGAGCTCCGGAAAACAGGCACCAGCCTGTGACCTGCGAGCTCCCGATGTTGTCATCCACTGGCCCGCGGCCGAGCCCCGGATCCAGGTCGCCGCCGCCTCAGCCGCCGGAGCACCGTCTCCGCCCCGCACCGCCCGTCCACACGGCAGCGTCTCAGCCCCGCACCGGGCTGCCCCCACGGGAGCGCCTTCCAGCCGGGAGCCGGTCCGCCCTCACCGGAGCGCCTTCCAGCCGGTAGCCAGGCCACCCACACGGCAGCGTCTCAGCCCCGCACCGGGCTGCCCCCACGGAAGCGCCTTCCAGCCGGGACACAGGCCGCTCACACGGGAGCGCCTTCCAGCCGGTAGCCGTGCCGCCCACACGGGAGTGTCTCAGCCCCGCGCCGTCCGCCCTCATCGGAGCGCCGAGTCGTGCCGCTGCTCGGACGTCGCCACAGCTCGAAGACGGCCAGCCTCGCGTTGGTGAGTCCTGGCTGGCTCTACCTCCCGACCCTCGAGGTCGGTCGCAGGTTGGAGGCCGCCAGCTCCGCCATTAGGCCTCAGCGCAGACGGGGGAAGAGAAGGGGGATACGACAATCGACAAAAAAAGTCGCATTCCCCCGAAGGGAGAGACAGAAAGCCCTGTTTCACCCCCCCCCCCCCCACACACATAACACAACCTAATAACCAAAAAATTTACTAAACTAGACAAAAAAAACAACACAAAAAAGTAAAAACAGACAGACTGCAGGCGAGCCGCAGCCGTATCACAGCGCCGCCACTTCCGGAACACTAGCAGGGATGACAGTGTAACCAAAATGGCAGGTGTTTCTAGGAATATTACAGAAGGTGCAGGATCAGTTCATTCCTAGGAGGAAGAAAGATTCCAAGGGGAGAAAGGGACGACCATGGCTGACAAGAGACGTCAGGGACAGTATAAAAATTAAAGCAAATAATTACAATGTAGCAAAGATGAGCGGGAAGCAAGAGGATTGGGTAATGTTGAAAGAACAACAGAAGATAACCAAAAAGACAATACGGGGAGAAAAGATGAGGTAAGAGGGTAAGCTAGCCAAGAATATAAAGCAGGATAGTAAAAGCTTCTTTAGGTATGTGAAGAGCAAAAAATTAGTTAAGACCAAAGTTGGACCCTTGAAAACAGAAAAGGGTGAATTTATTATGGGGAACAAGGAAATGGCGAATGAGTTGAACAGGTACTTTGGATCTGTCTTCACTAAGGAGGACACAAACAATCTTCCTGATATAGTAGTGGCCAGAGGATCTGGGGTGACAGAAGAACTGGAGGAAATCCACATTAGGCAGGAAATGGTGTTGGATAGAATGATGGGACTGAAGGCTGATAAATCCCCAGGGCCTGATGGTCTGCATTCCAGGGTACTTAAGGAAGTGGCTCTACAAATCGTGGATGCATTGGTGTTAATTTTCCAATGTTCTATACACTCAGGATCAGTTCCTATGGATTGGAGGGTAGCTAATGTTATCCCACTTTTTAAGAAGGGCGGGAGAGAGAAAACGGGGAATTATAGACCAGTTAGCCTGACTTCGGTGGTGGGGAAGATGCTGGAGTCAATTATAAAAGATGAGATAGCTGCACATTTGGATAGCAGTAACAGGATCGGTCTGTCAGCATGGATAATGAAGGGGAAATCATGCTTGATGAATCCTCTGGAATTTTTTGATGATGTAACTAGGAAAATGGACAAGGGAGAGCCAGTGGATGTAGTGCACCTGGACTTTCAGAAAGCATTTGATAAGGTCCCACATAGAAGATTAGTGGAAAAAATTAGGGCACTTGGTATTGGGGGTAGAGTGCTGACATGGATAGAGAAGTGGTTGGAAGACAGGAAACAAAGAATAGGGATTAACGGGTCCCTTTCAGAATGGTAGGCAGTGACTAGTGGGGTACCGCAAGGCTCGGTGTTGGGACCGCAGCTATTTACAATATACATCAATGATTTGGATGAAGGGATTCAAAGTAACATTAGCAAATTTGCAGATGACACAAGCTGGGTGGCAGTGTGAACTGTGAGGAGGGTGCTATGAGAATGCAGGGTGACTTGGACAGGTTGGGGGAGTGGGCAGATGCATTGCAGATGAAGTTTAATGCGGATAAATGTGAGGTTTTCCACTTTGGTAGCAAAAACAGGAAGGCAGATTACTATCTAAATGGCATCAAGTTGGGAAAAGGGGAAGTACAACGGGATCTGGGGGTCCTTGTACATCAGTCTATGAAAGTAAGCATGCAGGTACAGCAAGCAGTGAAGTAAGCAAATGGCATGTTGGCCTTTATAACAAGAGGAATCGAATATAGGAGCAAAGAGGTCCTTCTGCAGTTGTACAGAGCCCTTGTGAGACCACACCTGGAGTATTGTGTGCAGTTTTGGTCCCCTAATTTGAGGAAGGACATTCTTGCTATTGGTTTACAAGGTTAATTCCCGGGATGGCAGGACTGTTATATGCTGAGAGAATGGAGCAGCTGAACTTGTACACTCTGGAGTTTAGGATGAGAAGGGATCTCAGTGAAACATACAAGATTGTTAAGGGCTTGGACACATTCGAGGCAGGAAACATCAGAACTACCAATTCTCACGCTTTGAGTGTGAGACTCACGCCCTCAAGCAAACTCTCACGCCCTCACGCTCATCAGACATTTCTCACGCTCAGTGGTGAGAAATTTTGTGATCAACGAAAATTTCAAAACTCGGATAAACTGCATGGTCCGCGGGTGTTGGAGAGCCGGGGCTGCGGGAGGGATGGAAGCAGAACCACCGGCGGGAACAGATGCGGGGAGCCGGGACTGGTGAGTTTGCGGCGCTGTCGAGTGTTTGCGCGGCTAGCGAGTCGCTCGCTGCAGCTCTGGCCATGGAGCGCTCCGGACAGTGCGATTGTTCCAGGCCGCGGAGGCGTCGGAAGCTCCGCTGCCGCGAGAGTCTCTGTGCCGAAGAGACAGACTCTCAAAGGGAGGTGGAGAGAGAGAGAAAGGGGAAGGAGACAGGGAGACAGTGGGGAGAGAGGGAGAGAGGGGGTGAGAGGAGAGAGAGGGGAGACAGAGGGGGCGTGAATGGAGAGAGAGAAGAGGGAGAGGGGGGAGAGAGAGGTGGGAGAGGGGGGGAGAGAGAGAGGAAAGAGAGAGGGGTGAGAGGGAGGAGAGAGGGTAGGAGAGAATGGGAGAGAGGGGAAAAGGTAGAGAGATGGGGGGGCAGAGAGAAAGAGGAGATAGAGACAGCGGAGAAAGAGAGAGGAGAGAGAGAGCCAGGGGGAGAGTGAGGTGGGAGGGAGAAATGGAGAGAGGGAGAGAGAGATGAGAGAGGGGGGGAGAGAGAGCGGTGAGAGAGAGGTGAGAGGAGAGACAGAGAGAGGAGAGTGTGTAGAGAGGGAGAGATAGAGAGGGAGGGAGAAAGAGAGAGAGAGGGGGGGAGAGAGGGGGGAAGAGAGGGAGGGAGAGAGAAGAGGGGGAGAGAGAGAAGAAAGAGGGGAGAGAGCGGGGGGGAGAGAGTTAGGGGAAAGAGAGGGGAGAGAGAGTTAGGGGAAAGAGAGGGGAGAGAGAGTTAGGGGAAAGAGAAGGGAGAGGGGGGGGAGAGAGAGGAGAGAGGGGACGAGAGAGAGGGGGAGAGTGAGCTGAGAGGGGGAAGAGGGAGAGAGAGGGAGAGGGGAAGAGGAGAGAGAGAGAGTGGGGGAGCGAGAGGGGGGGGCAGAGAGAGTTAGGGGAAAGAGAGGGGAGAGGGGGGGAGAGGGGAGAGAGGAAACGCGAGAGGGGGAGAGTGAGGTGGGAGGGAGAGGGGGAAGAGAGAGAGAACGAGAGAGAGAGGGGAAGACAGGAGAGAGGGAGGGGGGAGAAAAAAGGGGGAGAGAGAGAGAGGGAGAGAGAAGAGAGAGGGAAGGGGAGAGAGTGAGAGGGGAGAGAGGAGAGAGAGAGGAGAGGGGGGTTGAGAGGATAGAGAGCAGAAGAGGGGGAGAGAGAGGGATGAGAGTGAGGTGGGTGGGAGAGAGAGAGGGGAGAGAAAGAGAGGGAGAGAGAGAGAGGGGAGAGTGAGGGGGGGAGAGGGAGAGGACAGAGAGAGGGGAGAGAGAGGGGGAGAGAGAGGGGGGTAGAGGGAGAGGGGGATAGAGAGGCAGGGCTGCCAACTCCCATGCATTGAGCGTGAGAATCACGCATTTCACCAAATTCTCACGCTGATCACAAATTTCTCTCGCTCTGTTGTGAGAAATTCTGTGATCAACGAAAATTTCAAAACTCATATCAACTGCATGGTGTTGGAAGCAGAAGCAGCGGCGGGGACAGATGCGGACGGAGAGCGGGGTTGGCGAGTGTTTGCCGGCTGGCGAGTCGCTCACTGCTGCTCCGGCCATGGAGCAGCCTCAGTGCAAGAGTCCCGGGCCGTCGGAGGCGTCGAAGCGTTGCGCCGCTGCCGTGAGAGTCTCTGTGCCGAATTCGCCCAGGTGACCGGCATGGATCAGGCTGCGGCTCGGTGCATCCTGGAGGACAACCAGTGGCTGCTGGAAGTAAGTACCAAGCACTGGGTAGATACGGTGGAAGATAGTGGACTTCAAATGAGGGTGGTTGGTGAAAGCATCCTGCTTGCCTGCTAGATTGTCACTTACTGTAACTGCAGGAAAAATGTTCTCGATGTTGGGGGCGTTCAGAACTATGGGTCACAGTTTAAGAATAAAGGGGTGGCCAGTTAGGACTGAGATGAGAACAAACTTTCTTTAAGCAGAGAGTTGTGAACCTGTGGAATTATCTGCCACAGAAGACAGTGCAGGCCAATTCACTGGATGTATTCAAGAGAGAGTTACATTTAGTTCTTGGGGCTAACGACATCAAGGGATATGGGGAAAAAACAGGAAAGAGGTACTGATTTTAGATGAATAGCCATGGTCATATTGAATGGCAGTGCTGGCTCGAAGGGCCGATGGCCTATTCCTGCACCTATTTTCTATGTTTCTATGCTTGAGTATATGGCAATAAAACTCGATCACTTGATTTTGAAGCATTCATGCATGGTGGAGGTATAATGTAGTCATAGAATGATACAGTGTGAAAACAGGCCCTTTGGTGCAACGTGCCCACACCCGCCAACATGTCCCAGCTACGCCACCTGCTTTTGGTCCATACCTCCAAACCTGTCCTATCCATGTATCAATCTAACTTTTTCTTAAATGTTGGGATGGTCCCTGCCTCAACTACCTCCTCTGGCAGCTTGTTCCATGCACCCATCACCCTTTGTGTGGATAAAGTTACCCCTTAAAAAGTTACCTCTTAAAAATACTTCATACAAAAAACATTGAAATCATACTTCTACAGTGCACTAAAACATGATTTTAATACATCAAATTTCAAAACAGGTTCCTACCCTGGGAGGGGGGACACCCTTCTTCCACACCCTCTCCCCACTCGGTTGCTCCACTCCCTCACCGGGTACCCCCAAGGCCAGTGATCAATGATCGCACAGCCTCCCCCCTTTCGAAAACGCTCCAATCCAATTTAAAGCATATATATTGCATTCAAGTGTAAGTTAAAAGACTCGCTACTGTATGCACCATATTGCACAATTTCAAGCTGAAAAATGCAAATGTTCCGTACCAATGGGAGAGGTCAGTTGTGCATTTTCTCAGTAATGTAGGTGATAACATGAAGGGAATTTAAGAGTTGAGGGTGCCCTTCCATTTATGTGGGATGTGTATAGGGACTAGTAGATTTATTTGGTGGCCCTTGTGAAGTAATCATACTAATCCCTAAATGGTGCATCCAACATCTTAGTGGGAAGAACCTAGTGCCACAGCTGGGTAATACTGGATGAACAACCAACAATAACCAGCAGGAGGATCTGGAAGAATGGAAGTGATGTTAGACCAGGCAAGGTGGAGAAATAACTACCTTTTGACTTACCTTTTTAAGATTTAAGTTTCTTCAAAATAAACAAGGACAGCACAGTGGCATAGTGGTAGTGCTGCTGCCTCACAGCGCCAGAGACCCGGGTTTGATTCTGATTACAGGTGCTGTCTGTACATTTGTACATTTTCCCTGTGACTGCATGGTTTTTCTCCAGATGCTCTGGTTTCCTTCCACACTCCAAAGATGTATGGGTTTGTAGGTTAATTGGCTTAGGTAAAATTGTAAATTGTCCCTAGTGTGTATGATAATGTTATTGTACAGAGTGATTGCTGGTCGGCAAGGACTCGGTGAGCTGAAGGGCCTGTCTCCGCACTGTATCTCGAAAGTAAAGTCTAAAGTAAATGTATAATGCTAAATAGATTTTTTTTTGTTCTGTCGAGGAATAATGAAGAGCCTAGACACGGTGGATGTGGAGATGAAGATTTCAGTAGTGAGAGAGCCTGGGATCATAGGGCACAACCTCAGAATAAAAGGACATTCTTCAGAATGTAGATGAGGAGGAATTTCTTTAGCTGGATGGTGCTGAATCTGTGAAATTCATTGCCACAGATGGCAGTGGAGATGAAGTCTTTGCGTATTTTTTTTTTTAAAGTGGAGATTGCTAGGTTCTTGGTTAGTAAGGGCATCAAAGGTTACATGGAGAAGACAGGGGAATGGCCTGAGAGCGGAAAAATAGATCAGCTGCGATCTAATGGCAGAGCAGACACGATGGGCGGAATGGTTCAATTCAGCTCCTGAGCCTTATGGAAGGGTTGATATTCTGATGGGGACTTCCAGATTTAAAATGATCAGCATATCCAGATTGTAAATCTGTTATTGCAATTTATTTTACCTTTATACCAGCTTTTAGATACCAAAACCTATATAAATATATATATTTGAGCCAGGATTTTGCCGTGCCTTTTCATGCCTTTTTTGATGATTTCACCATGATAATGCCTTTTTCACGACCGAGTGCCTAAATCAGCCTTTTTTTGCCATTTTGCTAAAAGGTCGTGCTATTTTCTCTAGTTGTACCATGATTACAATGATGTTTTCTATGTTAACACGTTAATATTAATGTTATTATTAACGTGTTAACGTAGTATAAATTAGAAGAAAATTTCCACCACCGGGGGCGCCACCGTCGGTCATTCATTCATTCGTGCCGCTGCCCGCTGGTTCAGTCTTCTCCAAAATCTATTGATTGCTTCCAATTTTGCAAACTTCCCACAAGCTACCACTTTCCTTGAGAAACGTGGTGAAATATTAGTGAATAACTTGCAGATTTTCAACAAAGTAACTGACGATATTCGTAAAGTTCCTGGCGATGTAGGTAAAGACATACAATGAAAATCTGAGAGAGTACTTTTAGCAAACAAAGATCTTGATGAAAGGCAAAACTTCTCAAAGGTAGTTGTAATGCACAAGATATCGACATGAATATAGAGTCTGTAGCTTATTTCGGGTATGCACCAGTGACCTGAGCTGAGGTAGATATAAGTTTTTCACAACTGAAGCATATTCTGTTTGACAGATGGCATAGTTTAACTGCGAATAATTTGAAAAAAATGCTAGTAATTACGTGCAACCAGGCAACTTTGGTCATTTAATGTAGTATACCTTTATATTATCATTTTTAACCATATTTTGGTGGAGGAAATACATGCCTTTTTATGTCTTATTTTGTCAATAAATGCCTTTTGTGTGCCTTTTTTGTAATTTTATTATGTCTTTTTGCCTGCCTATTTCAGAGTTTTTTAGTACCTAAACATCCTGGCTCTAATAATGCACACACACGCACGTAAACACACACACACACACACACACATACACATAAACACAAACACACACACATAAACACACACACGTAAACACACACACGTAGTCTAATTGGTTAGTGAGTTTGCAGATTACGCCAACATTGCTGGGGTCACGGACTGTGAGGAAGGCTGTCAAAGTATACAGCAGCATGTAAATAAGCAGAGAATTGGCAGATGGATTTTAATCCATGCAAGCATGGGGTGTTGCACTTTGGAAGGTAAAATGTAAGTGATAAATATACAATTAACAGCATGACCCTTACCAGCATTGTTGTACAGAAGGATCTTAAGGCTAAGTCCATCACTTCCTGAAATTGGTAACACAAGTAGATAGTGGTAAAGAAGGCATATGATATGCTTGCTTTTATAGATTGTAGTATTGAGTATAAGTGTCAGCAAGTTTTGAAGCAGCTTTATAGGGCCTTGGTTATTGCTGCATTTGGAGTATTGCATGCAGTTCTGGTCGTCCCATTACCGGACAGTTGTGGAGTCTTTGGAAAGGGTGCAGAGGAAGTTTACCAAAATGATCTCTTGAATAGCGGGTATTGGCAACGGGGAGCGGTTAGACAAACTTGAATTATTTTCTCTGGAACGTCGGAGTTGCGGGGAGACCTGGTAGAAGTATACAACATTATGAGATCTACATCGGTGAGACCATCGGCTTGGCGATCGTTTTGCCGAACACCTCCACTAGGTCCGCATTAACCAACCTGATCTCCCGGTGGCTCAGCACTTCAACTCCCCCTCCCATTCCGTATCCGACATTTCTGTCCTGGGCCTCCTCCATTGCCAGAGTGAGCACCACCGGAAACTGGAGGAGCAGCACCTCATATTCCGCTTGGGCAGTCTGCATCCCGGTGGCCTGAACATTGAATTCTCCAATTCTCCAATTTCCGGTAGCCCTTGCTGTCTCCTCCCCTTCTCAGCTCTCCCTCAGCCCTCCTTTCTTCTTCCCGCCCCCCTACCCCCACCCTACATCAGTCTGAAGAAGGGTTTCGGCCCGAAACGTTGCCTATTTCCTTCGCTCCATAGATGCTGCCGCACCCGCTGAGTTTCTCCAGCAATTTTGTCTACCTTCCTTTTTAGTATGTTTAAGCAAATAAGCCAGTTCGGTATTCAGAAAAAAGTAAGGAATCATGGGATGTTCCAAAGGTCATTTGAGAATAAAAAAAAGCGAACGTAGTAGCCTGGTAGCGGGGGAGAGCGGGTTGTAACAGCGAGAGAGAGAGAGGGGGTAGATGCGAGTGGGAGACAGGGAGAGACGAGGTGGGGGAAGAGAAGTTTCAGTTGGACTGACAACCAGTGGTAAAGCCATAGCTCGTTGCTTCTAGGAGAGTCGAGAAAATGTCCTCAATCGAGAGAATGCAACTTCAGAAGCCCCTCGTCTCGACCGCGCTGGAGATTTTCCGCGGGCGCAAGGAACAAATGACCTAAAGTTTGCATTGAGTGAACTGGACTCAGCCTGTCCCGCCGGTGGGACGGGCGGGGTTGAGCTGGAGTTGTTGTTACCATCCTCATCACACACCGGCGTTTTGTGAGAGTGGTTGGATCCCGGGATCGAGGAGTCAGCACCCGACAGGTAAACGGTCCGCGGTAGCTGGTGCCTCACTGCTGGAAGAACTGACACCTCTACTCCCCGTGTCGGGCGCTGCTGCCTCGATCCCGCTGTTTGGCGGAGGCCGACTAGGATTCCGGAGCATTGCCTATGCCTCTCATCAGCTCCTGATCCCCCGCCGCCTGTCCGGATAATGTGACCGACGTTGGTTGAGCTGAAGCTGGGATCCAACCACTCTCACAAAATGCCATTGTACGACGAGGACGTTAAGAACACTCAGTTCACTCGACGCAAATTTTAGGTCATTTGTTCCTTGCGCCAGCGGAAATCTCCAGCGCGGTAGAGACGAGGGGTCGAGACAAATTTTCGGTCATTAGGAGCAACACTAACAAGTTAGCGGATGACACTAAGATTGATCCCTGGGATGGCGGGACTGTCATATGAGGAAAGATTGAAAAGACTAGGCTTGTATTCACTGGAGTTTAGAAGGATGAGGGGGCATTGTATAGAAACATATACAATTATAAAAGGACTGGACAAGCTAGATGCAGGAAAAATGCACCCAATGTTGGGCGAGTCCAGAACCAGGGGCCACAGTCTTAGAATAAAGGGGAGGCCATTTTAGACTGATGTGAGAAAAAACTTTTTCACCCAGAGAGTTGTGAATTTTTGGACAGAGGGCAGTGGAGGCCAAATCACTGTATGGATTTAAGAGAGAGTTAGATAGAGCTCTAGGGGCTAGTGGAATCAAGGAATATGGGGAGAAGGCAGGCACGGGTTATTGATTGGGGACGATCAGCCATGATCACAATGAATGGTGGTGCTGGCTCGAAGGGCCGAAGGGCCTCCTCCTGCACCTATTTTCTATGTTTCTGTCATTTGTTCCTTGCGCCCGTGGAAATCCCCGCTCCCATCCATCCCAACCACGGCGCAAAAACCTAATGTGTAGGAAGTCTGAAGGAGGGTCTTCCATCCAGAGGTCCGTGGATGGGAGTGTCGGCCCAGGCCCGCAGCCAGCGAGGAGGGGTGGCGCTGGAGTTGGCGCTGGACTCAGCCTGTCCCGCCGGTGGGACGGGCGGGGTTGAGCTGGAGTTGTTGTTACTTTTCCGCGCCGCCTGTGGGCCTGGGCCGCCACTGCGACGCCCCCCCCCTCCCCTCCTCCGTGATCCGCCGCTCCTGCCTGGCTCCCGCCAGCCGCGGCTAGATAGAGACGAGACGCAGGTCTGCACCCATGCTGTGGCATGGCCGCCACGAGTGTTTAGCCCAAACGACCTGTGCATTCGCAGTCGGAATACCGACCTGGCTTATTGAAAGGATTACTGTTCACGATCCTCAGGTGGCTTCATGATACAAAGCACTGACACAATGTTGCAATTTATAAAATCACATTTGATGTTGTACCCCATTTCTGTAGTCTTCTGCATGTTTCTGTCCTCTTCTGATTCTGACGTGTCTGTGCAATTCTAAGTATTATTGCGGCACCCAATACAACCATGCCTTAAGGGCCTGGAGTTATGGAATTCCCACTAAAAACTCGTATTCTGTCCTTTCCTCCTCAAAATCCTCCCCTCTGCCCATGATTCTGGTCACCAGCCCTGTGGGTCATTGTCAACGTAAGTGTTGATCACTCTCTAGTGAACTATCTAGGGCTGTTTTGCTATGTTAACCACGTTATAGAAATGGAAGTCACTTTTGTTTCCGTACTTCCAACATTATGTAAATATGTAATTTAAAAAAATGTTTTCATCTGTAGTATGGCACTACAGAATTCTCATACATTGTGAGCAAGAAGATTAGAACATTTTGCTTGGTTTGTACATCGTTGACAGCTTAAAGGGGCATGTCATTCTGTGACCCACATAACTCGCCACTTTCTGTCACTGGTCTACATTGAACTTTCCAAAGCAGCTGCAGTATTCTGTAAGTCCTTCTCAGTCTGGATAGTCTGATTTGATGTTTGTTCTTTTTTTTAAACTTGCTTCTTTTATCTGTTGTTGCTTGCCTCTCTCTGTATTAAGTGTCATCTACTTTCATTGGCATGTGCCTAAACCACTCAGTATGATTGCTTTTTCCACGCTCTGCTTTTCACTGTAAGATGCAGTAAATGGAAAGTGCTCACAAAAACTGCAGCACATTCCTTATCTGAAAAGAGAGAAATTATTTCACTTTGTGTATTTAATCTCTAGTCCCAGCACTTCACCTCATGCAATAGCAGTTTAATTTAACAGCATAAACTCTATTTCTAACCAGGCCAGTGCAATGAAGGTAACGCATTGAAGGAATAAGTAAGATCTCACTCAGGATCCCTATTCTGATAAGTGACAAATGTTTCTTTAATGTACTTATTTGCAATAATGCTATTCGTGCATTAACTAAGGCAACTCTGGATCTGAACTCCCCACAAACATGAAATTCTAGGTGGGCACATTAGCACAGTGCCGTTCCTTCTTCTGAGTAGAGACTCCTTCAGTCTTTGTGAAGTAACATTAGTGGGCTGAGCATAGTTCAGTTTTGGTCAGCAGGAAGGAGACTCAGTGAGAATGTGCACCAAGTGTTTGCCCTTGGACTGGGTGCAGCTTCTCAAAATTGTTCAAAGATTAGAAATTGGGTGGCATGGGATTTAGTGAAAGGGGAAGAGCTGTTGCCTGCTACTTGAAAAATAAAGATTTAATTAATAATGAAGTACCAAATGAATGGATCTAACCAGTTAAACATCCTTTTGTTATGCAAGTGTTGAACCTGAGGGAATAGTTGAATTTTAAGTCTTGCTCAACTAAACAGATGCATGGCACGAACTCTCCAGTCTCACAGAAGGCACATACACTGGAAAACGAAGGTCCATTGCATCTCTTGCACAGTCATTGAGAAAATGTGGTCAATTGGATTGCTCACAATCTGGAATTTAAACATCAGTAGCTAAGGCCAGTTCAGTACATTGGTGAAGCTGAATTACATAAACAATTTATATAAAGAAAGTTTATAATGGGGAATATCGATACAGCAGAAGTTACCACAGTGGTTGGCCAAATCACAGCTGGTGATGAGCCAGTGTACAGCAGAGATAGAACATATCACAACAACAATCTCTTATTCAAGATCAACAAGACCAAGGAATTCATCTTTGACTTCGGAAAAGGTAAGTGGGAATCACGTGCCAGTTTCCATTGGTGGATCGGTGGAGAACAGAGTTAACAGCTTCATATTCCCGAGCACTAACATCTCTTTTGTTATGTCTTGGGCCCAGCACATGGATGTAATCATGAAGGCGCATCAATGCCTTGATTTTCTTAGGAACAGAACACAGGAATAGGCTGTACGGACTATGCCAATTATGAATCAAAGACCATCTCTTACCCACCTGCACATAATTCATATTCCTCCATTCCCTCCGAAAAGCTTAAATGTCACTATAATATCTGCCTCCACCCCACCCCCAGCAGTGTTCCACCCTCTGTGTAAAAGAAAACTTGTTCCGCACATCTCCTTTAATGTCCTAAAACTTGCTATCTTGTATACTATTGAAAACAAATTATTTATTATATCAGAAGTTAAACTAAGCTGGGATGAAAACAAATTATTTATTATATCAGGTTGAGCTAGTCTGGGATGACTCCAGGAAGAAAATGTTGTCTTTTGTTATTACTATGTCCTTGTAGTTGCATGATATGAGGTCTAGTTCTTCCAAATGAGCAAAATTATTTTTCTAAGCAATTAATTGATTTCCTAAGCATAGAGGCCATTCCAATAACTAAATTTTAGCTGAAAAAACCTGTTTAACATTTGCATTACAGAAAGATGTGTATGTGTATGTGCTTTGTAAGAGACAAAAGGGAAGCATGACCTGTTAGCCTATTGCCAATGGTAGGGAAAATACTAAAATATATAATGAAGGGTGTAATAAGAGAAAATAATAATGGACATTATTGTAGTTTATGGATGGGATCAGCTCTTTAATTAGAGGAGTGGTACAAACCTGAGAATCAGTGTGTGGCAGCCTTCCATGGAATTGTGTGCTCGTACTCCTAGGTCCCTCTGTTCTACAATACTTTGCGTTCATTGTGAAGGTTCTACTCTGGTTTGGTGTCCCTAAATGCAACATCTCGCACTTATCTGCATTTTCCATTACCATTCCTTAGCCTTATTGGCAGCTGATCAAGATCTCACTACAATTCTTGATAACCATCTACACTGTCTATGATGCAATCTATTTTAGTGGCGCCTGCAAACTTGCTAACCATGGCTTGCACATTCTCATCCAAATCGTTAGTATACAAGACAAATTCACCAATTCCTGAGTCACACTACTAGTCATAGGCCTCCAATCAGAAAAACAACCTTACACCTGCTTTCTACTATCAAGCCAATTTTATATCCAAATAGCTAGCTCTCGCGCGAGCTAGCCTTCCAGAGCAACCTATATGTGGAACCTGTCAAAGGCCTTGCTGAAGTGCATATAGACTACATGAACACCCTGCTGTCATCGATCTTCTTGGTCAATTCCTCAATAAATCATTCTAATTCATAAAACATAATCTCAGATGCCAAAAGCCAGCTGACTATCCCGAAGCAACCCCTGTAATTCTAAAAACTCATGCATCTTATCTCCTCCAGTAATTTGCCTATCTCAGATGTCAGGATTAAGGGCCTGTCCCACCAGCATGCGATTGCATGCGTCTAGCACGACCAAACATGGTGGCTTGAGGCATACGGCCCCGGGGGGCCGGTCCCACTTCCAAACGCGGAGCCGTCTGGAGTTGTGCGGGGCTGGTCCTAACATCATACTCACCAATCAGCTGGGCAGGAGGCGGGTCGACTGAATTTGGACGTCGCACGGTGTCGGGCGGTTACGTCATCACGCAACGGCACGCCGGGCGGTGACGTCATCGCGCAACACCACGCGCTAGGCGTACGCCATCAAGACGCTGCGTACGGCCTCAAGGCTCTGCGTACGGCGTCGAGACACTATGTATGCCCGTCGAGGCGCTGCGTACGCCCTCAATGCGGCTGCGGGCCGACAGGCCGTTCTCGCGCGGAATTTTTGGACCGTGTGAGTTTTTCGGAGCGATGTCGGGACCAGCCCCGCACAACTCCATACGGCTCCGGCGATCGAAGTGGGACTGGCCCCGCGAAGCTGTACGGCTCAAGCGACCACGCATGCTGGTGGGACAGGCCCTTTGCTGGACTATAGTTCCAAGGTTTTTCTTTGTTGCTTTGTTTAAAAAAATGCACAGGATTAGTCACACCCCAGTCTTCAGGGACCTTAACCTTGGTTAACGATGATGCATATATCCCAGCCAGGGCTCTCTAGCTTTCCACAGTGTTCATGGGTATAACTAATCCGGTGCGGCACGGTGGCGCAGTGGTAAAGTTGCTGCCTTACAGTGCCAGAGACCCGGGTTTGATCAGGTGCTGTCTATACGGAGTTTGTACGTTCTCCTTGTGACCACATGGGTTTTCTCCTGGCTCTCATTTCCTCCCACACTTCAAAGACGTATGGGTTTGTATGTTAATTGACTTTGGTAAGAATTGTAAATTGTCCCTAGTATGTTTGGTAGCGTTAGTGTACCGGGTGCTCGCTGGTTGGTGCAGACTCACTGGGCTGAAGGGCCTGTTTCCATGCTGTATCTCTAAACTAAACTGAAAAACTGATCACGCACTGGAGATTTATCTACCTTCATACATTTAAGACATCTAAGATCTTTTCTACAGTAATATGGACAAGCCCCTATATCTTCCCATTTACTTTCTCGAGTTCCTTTGTCCTCTTGTTTCTCCATGGTTAAAACAGAGGAGCAATAATCATTGGAACATCATCCAGCTCCTGTGGCTTCAAACATAGACGTTTACTTTGGTCCTTGAGGCCCCCTATTCTCTCCCTGGTTATATATTTTGATTAATATTTATAAATTCACTTTGGATTTCCCTTAATGTTCTTCTTTATCTTATCTGCACATTTTATGTCCTTCTGATTTCCTTCTTGAGTATGCTTCTGTATTCTCTATGCTTTAGGTGTTCACTTGATCCCAGCTGCTTGTACCTGACCATTATCTCCTTTTCTGACCACAGTTTTAATATCTCCTATTGTCAAGTGTTCCATATCCTCTCCACTTTAATAGGATCTTAACCTCTTGCTATCTCACTTTTAAAAACGTCCTCCTTGCTGGATGTACCTTTGCCCACAAGCAACTTAGTCCAATCAACTTTTCCAAGCTCTTGTCTAATACTGTCAAAATTAGCCTTGTCCCAAATTAGTCTGTTATGTCCTTTCCTATAACTATTTACAGCTAAGCTCTCCCCCACTTGCCCAGCTCTGTTTCGCAACAGTAGGTCAAGTTTTGCCCCCTCCCTCGATATATTGCCTGAGGAAACTTTCCAGAATACAATGAATCTGGTATTTTATTTCATTCTTCACATGTTTAAATTGTTTTATTCTTAATTGTTTACTGTATATCGTGTTGTTAATTGAGAGAAAAGTACCAAGGCAAATTCCTTGTTTGTACACACACTTGACTAATAAAATGTATTCAAAATGTATTCAATTCCACCCCATTTACACCATGGCAGTCCTTGTCAATATTAGGAAAATTAAAAATCCCGACTATGACTACTATTATTCTTGCAACTTTACCTAATTTCCGGGCATTTTTGTTAATCTAATGCTCGTTGACTCTTTGGGGACCTATAGTTCAATCCCAACAAGGTGGCCATGCCCTTCTTATTTCTCAACTTCACCCATAAAACCTCAATGGATCATACCTCCATACTTTCATCAAAGGCTACTTCCATAACGTTCTACTTAATCAAAAGTACAATTCCCCTCTGCTAATTCCTCCACCTCACTCACGTGTAGGATCTGTACCCAGGATTTGTCTCTCCCTTGAAAATGTTACTGTAATGGCTATAATCTCATACCTATCCAAGGAGTTCATCATCCTTGCTTTTCAAGCCTCTAGCATTGAAGTAAATGCAATTTAATCCTAACAGTTTTTCCTTGCTCTCTGCTGCACTCACACCTTTCATTTCTACTGAACTTGCTATTGTTCACCTGTATCAACCTCCAGCCACTCATCTACCATACTACTGCTGTAGATCTCACCAGCCTGGATATGATTCCTGGTCATCGCTCATCCAGCTGATTTCAAGTTAGATGTGGATGTTATAGTTGGCGTCAGCCTCCATGAGATATGAAAGAAAAATATCGCCCCTGCTAGTGATCAATGTAGATATGCTGTACTTATCTATTGCACCTTTCAATAGTTCTTGACCCCTCTTTCCTTTCTACCTCACTCCTCTCATATCCTTCTGTTCTTTCATTTCCTTTTTATCTCATGAACTTCATTCTATTCCTCTAAACAAGGAAGGTGACTGAACTTTATTGCCTTCCCTCACAGTGGGAAACATTGATTCTGCCGTGTGGGGACGTTCATGTTAAATTCTATTGTGTATTGTGTTCTTTTTATTCGTATGGCTATATGGTAATTCAAATCTCAATGTGCCAATTGTTGCATGTGACAATAAATGTCTCTAGAACTCTCTCTGGAACAAGTTATTAACCCCTTCTCCTACCCTGCCTATTCACCGCCAGCATCAGGCATTTCTCTTTGGAGAATGTGGCTTTAACTATTCCACACCCACCAAGCCAAAGTAAGTACTGCTCCTGACGGCATTGGTGAAAAACCAGGAACTTTGATTATGCTGTAGGAAGGAGCTGCAGATGCTGGTTTAAACCAAAGATAGACACAAAATGCTGGAGTAATTCAGCGGGACAGGCAGCATCTCTGGAGAGAAGGAATGGGTGACGTTTCGGGTCGAGACCCTTCTTCAGACTCAAGTCTCGACCAGAAAATTCACCCATTCCTTCTCTCCAGAGATGCTGCCAGTCCCACTGAGTTACTCAGCATTTTGTGTGTAACGATGATCAGGGAAAGGTGGAGTAAACATAACACGTCGTTAACAATGCAATAGCATTGCCAAGATGAATGATTAGCACCTCATTGCTCAATATCAACTCCATATCCTCCAGTGTCAATACCGGGACCCAAACCTCAATTAACCACGCTGCATAAATGGCTCGACCTGAAACGTCACCTATCCATGTTCTCCAGAGATGCTGCCTGACCTGCTGAGTTACTCCAGCATTTTGTGTAATTTTGTGTATTAACCAGTAAATGCAGTTATTTGTTTCTACCACTTATACAATGATAATACCTTACTCAATTATAGCCGACAATTGTCAATAACGGACACCATTCCCCCCAATGTTCGTTATAACAAGGGTTTACTGTATTTTGAAGTTTTACGATAAAATATGAGGCAGCACATCATTTTTAAACATCAGTTTAAAATCAGAGAAAAATGTGTTATTTGCCAAAATAAATTAATATTCGTTATCCAAAGCTAACCAATCCTTCAAGAATACAGTAGTGGTGCCCGCAAATGGGATTAGTGTAGATGAGCCAAAAGATTGGCATGAAGCTCGTGGGCGAAGTGCCTGGTTCTCTGCTGTACAAGTCAGTCATGGTGATACACTGTTGAAAATCACAAGGACGCATGGGACAAAAACAATGAACCAATGTCCTTTTGTTTGAAATGTGCTCTGTCTGACATCCTCATTTTGAAAATTTGGAGACATATCCCCACCGGTTAATGGCAGACTGGGAATCTTATATTGGCAGAGAGCCATTGAAGATTATCATCCAGCTGCACAATTGTCCTTATCAACAAACCCTACCATTTCAAAACATCCCATGCTGTTTGTCAAAGAAATAAAAAGGTAATTGATGAGTTTGTTCAGAGTTCACAATTATGACTCCTTTTTTTCCCCAGAGTGTTGCAGTTCCATTCACAAAACTTCACCACAAAGTACAACTTGGAAGCGACTGAGACAGGGTGGAGTCTGTGGTCTGAGCTGTAAACAATGGGGTAAACTTTCTGACATTCATTCACAAATACCTTTCAACACTGAGTCTAACTTCAAGTAGTCCGTCAAGGTGGTGACATTTTGCATCAGAGTTTGAGAAAGATTTGTAACATAACTAATTTAGCTTGTTCACTGGAAATCCTCAGTTAAATTAGCAACATCCCAAAGTTCACTCTATCCTTCCTGGTAACATCTTCGTACAAAAATACTGTAGAAATTCAAATAAAATCAGTTCAGAATATTTTGATGTTTACAAGGAGGAGTTTATTTTCTTCAGATTTTATCTGTGTGATTCTTGATTTGTTTTTAACTTGGAGAAACAACCATGTGATAATGATCTTTTAGCACCAGTAGATATTTAGAAGCCATTTCCCCACAAGCACTTTTGGGCTTGATGCAAAAGGAATAACATGTTAAGACAGAGATTATATGGACATAATGCTCAAGTATGTTAATAGAAGCATAAATAATGTATTGTATGTTATGTCAATGTGATTATCGGAGAATTGTACATAACATCAGTAAATGAAATGAATAAATTTATGGCCGATAATCTGCCAGACTAATGAAGTCCACCATTATTTACCCCTTGCCTGTATAATCTTGATGCTAAAAGTGCGAGTTGGTAATGTCATGCTGATAGGAACCTGGCATTTGCAATTCAAATGAAAAGGAAGGCAACTGTACTTAACCAAAAGGACAAAAGATTTGTAATTTAAAAAAGTGTGTAATACTAAGCAATAGGTGTAAATATGCAGAAACTCAATAAGTGCTCCTGTTTCCTCTCACAGGTCGGCTTGCTGTAAATTGCCTCCACTGGAGGTGGGTGGTAAAATCTGTGTGCAGGTGATGGGAATATTAATTAGGTTTAGTGTAAATGGATGGATACATGATGTCAGTGTGGATTTGGGTGGGCCAAAGCACCTGTTCTGTGTTGTGTGACTAATGTCAAAATAAAATCGAATTAAGGAAAAGGAAAATCATACTTGAGAAATCTAGTTGAGTTCTGTGTTTCCACCAGTGGGAGAATCTAGGATCAGATGGCACAACTTCAGAATAAAATGACGTATCTTTAGAAAGGAGATAAGGAGGAATTTCTTTAGTCAAAGGGTGGTGAATTTGTGGAATTCGTTGCCACAGACGGCTGTGGAGGCCAACTCATTGGGAATTTTTAAGGCGTAGATTAATGGATTCTTGATTAGTAAGGGTGACGGGGAGAAGGCGGGACAATGGGGTTGAAAAGGAAAGATAGATCAGCCATGATTGAATGGTGGAGTAGATGGGCCGGGTGGACTAATTCTGCTCCTATGACTTATGAACATGGTTTACAGAAAGAGACACACTGTGCTGGAGTAACTTTACAAGTCACACAGCATCTCTGGAGGACTTATATATATGTTCTCCAAAGATTCTTCCTGATCACGCTGAGTTACTCCAGCACTCTGAGTCTGAGGTTAAAAAGAGATTATGTAATTGATTGTCATAAAGGAGACACGTGTAGTAAATAGGTCATTTTCCAAGTGGCAAACAGCAACTAATGGGGTAATGTTGAAATTTGTGCTGTGGCTTCTGCTACTTACAGTCACATTATGATTTAGGCAAACAAAACAGGTGTATTGAAGCAAAGATCAATAGGAAAGTGAGGACATGGAGACTGCAAAGGGATTTAAATTGATTAAGCGGCCCAGTGTTGTCAAGCGCTCATCATATGTTAACCCGCTCATTCCTTGAATCATTCTTGTAAACCTCCTCTGGACCCTCTCCAGAGCCAGCACTTCCTTCCTCAGATATGGGGCCCCAAGTTTGCTTACAGTACTCCAAATGCGGCCTGACCAGCGCCTTATAGAACCTCAGCATTATATCTCCGTTTTGGTATTCCAGCCCTCTTGATATATGCTAGCATTGAATATGCCTTCCTTTTTTGGGTATTTTGGGAAGTCAAATCAGTACAGGACCTTCACAGTGAATGGTAGGCTCTGGGGAATGTTCTAGGGCAGAGGGATCTATGTGTTCAGCCATTTGGTTCCCTGATAGTGGTGTCATGGGTAGGGTCTTAAAGAGGGCTTTTGGTACATTGGCCTTCACAGGCTCTCATTTCACTTTTTCTCTCTGTTGTCAGCCGGGCAACCTTGGCAGCTTTTTAGGTTGCCAAATGACAGTTTAGGTGGTCATTTAAGACGGCTTGCATGACGCGTGCGATAATGTGCTCGGACGAAGTGCGTAGTTACCAGTCAGAATTGTGCTCACTGAAGCATTCGCATATTATTTCTGCTTCAAATAAAGTCACAAACTAAACATATCAACCAATCAAGACATGATATATACCACAATGACATGCAGCAAAATTATAATACAGTATCTCAACTCTTTTTATGTTGCAATGAATGCAATTTCTATTATTTCTTTCCACTTCCAAACAAAAATGTGGTTGGATTATTCAGCGTAGGATCAACCTCGGTGAAACCAAGCGCAGGGTTGGCGATCGCTTCGCACAACACCTTCACTCAGTTCGCAATAACCAACCTGATCTCCCGGAGGCTCAGCACTTCAACTCCCCGTCCCATTCCGAATCCAACCTTCCTGTCCATTGGGGATGATCAGCCATGATCACATTGAATGGCGGTGTTGGCTCGAAGGGCCGAATGGCCTATTCCTGCACCTATTGTCTATTGTCTCATATTTAGCTTGGGTAGTTTACACCCCAGCGGTATGAACATTGGCTTCTCCAATTTCAGGTAGTCCTTGCTTTCTCCCTCCTTCCCCTCCCCCCCTCCCATTCCCAGCTCTCCCACAGCCTACTGTCTCCGTCTCTTCCTTTCTTTTTCCCGTCCCCCCCCCCCCCCCAAGATCCGTCTGAAGAAACGTCGCCTATTTCCTTCGCTCCATAGATGCTGCCTCACCCGCTGAGTTTCTCCAGCATTTTTGTCTACCCATTCACACAAGTTCTGTTATCCCACTTTCCTCACCCACTCCCTACACATTAGGGACAATTTTACAGAGATACGTTAACCTACAAAGCCAATGCGTCTTTGGGATGTGGGAGGAAACCCGCACGCTTACAGGGAGAATGTGCAAATTCAACACAGACAGTGCCCGAGGACAGGATCGAACACAGATCTCTGGCGTGTGAGGCAGCAAGTCTACCAGCTGTGCCACTATATTTTGTTTTCCAACACACAAAAAATTATACGTTGATAACTTTGGTTACTAAAAAAAAGAAACTATCCATTTTCAGTCTTAAATCTCCAAGTGACGCTATGTCCCCCTTTACAGCTACTGTATGTTTTAATTCAGTTCAAGACTATGGGGCAGAACATTGCCCATTAAAGTTGCTGCCTAAAAGTGCCAAAGACCCGAATTGATCCTGAATATGGGTGCTGTCTGTATGGAGTTTGCTCCTTTTCTTTTTGATCGTATGGGTTTTCTACGGGTGCTCTTGTTTCCTTCCACATTCCAAAGGTGTGCAGGAATCTATTTCAGACCCAACCCAAAACGTAATATTTTCCTTTTGTCAAGATATTCTGTTGACCTTTTGAGTTACTCCAGCTTTTTGTGTCTATCTTCAGTTTAAACCAGCATCTGCAGTTCCTTCCTACACACACGATACTATGCGATAGAACTTTATTAATCCCAGGAGGCAAATTGTGCGTGTGTGTGTGTGGGTATATATATTATACACACACACACATATATATATATATATATATATACATATATATGTTATATATATATATGGTTATATATTCATATATAAATATACACTGTTTTATTTTCTCGTTTGTAACATTGTTTACAGTACTATTTTTACATATTCTGTTGTGTTGCTGCAAGAAAGGATTTAATTGTTCTAACTGGGTCGTGAGAGAATAAAACACTCCTGATTCTTGACTTACGTCGCTAATGTGTGGGATAGAACTAGTGTACGGGTGATCGGTGGTCAGCGTGGACTCGGTGGGCCGAAGGGCCTGTTTCCATTGTATCTTTAAATTAAACTAAAAACACTAAAACCAGAGGGAGTCTAAGGAAGGGTCTCTACCCGAAACTACACCCAATTTCTTCTCTCCAGAGATGTTGGCTGCTCCATGGAGTTCTCCCACACAATTAAAGCATGGAATAGTCTTCACCCTACCATAGTTAGCCAACCAGACACAACTAAATTTAAGGTAGCTCTTTTTTCCCTAAGAACCCTTTTTTGCTTAAGTCCAAATCAAGAGTCAAGAGTTTTATTGTCATGTGCCCCAGATAGGACAATTAAATTCTTGCTTGCTGCAGCACAACAGAATATGTAAACATAACACAGAACAGGAGATAAAAGTTCAGTGTGTCTATATACCATAGACCATATATATATATACACAATAAATAGACAGATAAATTGCAATAGGCTGTTATTCAGAGTTTGGAGTTTGGTGATGGACCCTCCACCACTTCCAGTTTAAATGCTATTTAGAATATTTTTGGAGGACCAGGGAACCAAGAAGCAAGAGTTACTCCAGGGAGTTACTCCAGCTCCAGCGAGTGATTCTGCGTTGGTTTTCTGTGGTCGCGGCGAGTCGGCGACCGACAGCAATGCCGGCCAGATCTCCCACAATGCAAAGGGAGGGAGAAAGTGCCCAGCGCCGACTTGTTGCCGTGGCAGTGCGCATGTGCAGGGCGCCCGATGATGTGTTGGCCGTGGTTGTGCGCATGTGCAGGGGGAAGATGTGCTGGCCGTGGCAGTGCGCATGTGCTAGGCTGCCGGCCGTGCCGGCAGATGAGGAACGGAGACCCGGACACGGATGGTGGTTGGAGACGGAGAGTGACAGAGAGAGAGAGATAGAGAGGGGGACCCGCTCAGAGTTGAACGGCAGGTGTCCCAGGTACTTGCCAAGCCGGGCAAAATGACACGACTTTTAGGTTGCCTGGCAGGACATTAGGTGGCAATTGGCACCCGGGCAACCGTTAATTTCGAGCCCTGCTTCATCAGTCAGGGTATTGAGCCTAGAAGTTGTGACGTTATGTTACAAGAGGTTGGTGAGGTCACATTTGGAATACTGTGTTCAGTTTTGGTCACCCTGCTATAGAATAGATGTCATTAAGCTGGAAAGAGCACAGAGAAAATTTATGAGGATGTTGCCAAGACCTGAGTGGTTGGGCTATAGGGAGAGGTTAAGCAGGCTAGGATGTTTTTTCCTTGGAGTGCAAAGGCTAAGTGACGATCTAATAGAGCTGTTTAAAATCATGAGGGAAATAAATAGGGCAAATGATTTAACCCAGGGTGATTGAATCAAAATCAAGAGCAAAATACAAAACCTAGATTTAAAGTGAGAGGGCAACATTTAATAGGAACCTGAGGGGCAACTTTCACTTTTAACTCTTTTTCTAGGCAGAGGGTGGGGGGTATACAGGACGAGCTGCCAGAAGAGGTAGTTGGGTCAGGAACTATAACAGTATTTCAAAGGCAATTATGACAGTTACATGAATAGGAAAGGTTTGGAGGGATATGGGCCAAACTTGGGCAAATGGCTTAGATGGGAAATCATCGTTGGCATGGATGAGTTGGTCCAAAGAACCTTTTTCTGTGATACTATCTGCAAACTTACTATCCATACTTGTACATTCTCATCCATATTGTTAATATAGATAGCAAACAGAAATGGGCGCAGCACCAATCCCTGTGGCACTCCAATAGTCACAGGTCTCCAATGTTGTCACTTGCGGGCGGAGCACCAAGGCAAATTTCTTGTATATCAATAAACGTATTCATTCATTCAATCCGATTAAGTAATCTTCCACCATCTCCCTCAACTTCTTAACCAAGCCAAATACGTATCCAATTAGTTGACTCTCCCTGGATCCCGTGCTATCTAACCCTCCAGACTAGCCTATCATGCGGGATCCTGACAAAAGCTTTGCTGAAATCCATATGATGTCCACTACGCTGCCTTCATAAATCCTCATGGTTACCTCTTAAAAGATTTCTAACAGATTTGTGAGATTTCCCACCCACAAAGCCACACTGTCTATCTCTAATCAATCCTGTCTATCCAAATGTTGTAAACATAATCCTCTACAATCACTTGCTCACCAACAACGTCAGGCTCACTGACCTATAGTTCCCTGGTTTGTCCTTGCTGCCTTTAAATAATGGTACAATGTTAACCACCATCCAGTCTTCCAGATCTTCACCTGTGACTAAAGTTGAGGCAAATATCTCTGCAAGGGCCACTGCAAATTCTCCTCTAGCTTCCCACAAAGTCTAAGGATGCATCTGGTCAGGTACCAGGGATTCATCACCTTAATGTGCTTTATGACTGCCAATACCTCCTCTTTGGTCATTTGTATATTGGCATGACATCACAACTTAGCTTCTATGGTCTTCTCCACCATAAAACATGATGAGAAATTTTCATTAAAAATCCCACCTATCTCCTGTAGCTACTCGCCTAGACACCCATGCTGATCTTTAAGGGGACCTATTCTCTCAATAGCAACCTTTTGTGCTTCATCCTTCCTAGAGTAGGGTGACCAACATTGCATACAGTATTCAAACGTCTTGCGCATGTAATTCTAACTCCCATCATCTATTCCCTGACTAATGAAAGTGTCTTTACCTTCCAGTCTATTTGTTCCACCATTTTTGTGTACCTGCATTCCTAGGTTACAATGTTCTGTAACACTTTACAAGACCCTTCCATTTACTGTCTAAGTCATGCCCTGGTTTGTCTTACCTAAATGCAACACTTCACATTTATCTGAATTAAACTCCATTAAACCCCAATTGATCAAGATCTTGTTGTTGGAAAAAATAAACAAATGCTACTTCATGATTAATTCGCTATTTCAAATGGCACGGAATTATGGGTATTAAGATTTGCATTACTTTTTTTAAATTTGAGACATTTACCTCTTATTTTATTTGCCATTTGTACTGTTTTTCCTTGAATTCTGAGAGTATAATACTTATTTTCAAAAAACATTTCTATCCAAGTTTATTGTTTTCTACAGACTCTGAAATTGGTAATTATTCATGTATTGACTGTTGGCATTGGTGGTAGGTTGTTTATATCTGAGACCAGCCTTGCCCTCCTTTGATATCCTTGCATGTACAGTTCTGCCAGGGATATTTGGAATTGTGTATGTGAACTCTGCATGATGTACACCCCTTCCAAATACAGCCTCAAGGTTTATTTTTAAAATGTAACACATCTCATTATCTCTCTATACTCAACGGAGATCAGTTGTCTTGAAAAGAATCAAAATGAAACTTCTATATTTTTGCATAAATTTGAAAGTTGAACCTAAAAGGATTTTTTTTTTTTATTTGTTCAGCATTTACTTTTCTTCAAAATGACAGTACACCAAAGTGCTACAAAGCAGAGCTATTGCATTTTACAATTTACAAATTAGAGCATACACAGCTCCTTTACTTGAAAAGACAGTTGTCATCAGTAATAGACTGCATGCTGACATTACGTGGTTCATAGACGTACAGAACAAAAACCATTGTTACGCCTATGATTCCCACTGTCCACACTTTTTTCCTGCAGGAGACCAAGCAGTGTTAAATTTAATGCACCAATGACCATGAGATTGCATGGGATGTATGTGCATTTTGTACATGATTCCGATGCCCGCTGTGCGTTTCATCACTATTGAGAGAGAACTCTATGCCACACAGACTGTAGAGGGTCAGCTAAACAATGGATTGCCATTTTCAGATCCACTCAGCATGGGCAATATATCCAGTGTCACATCATTTCAACAATCTGGGAGGTGGGAAAGCTGGTCATCTTTGAATTTATGACAATGATGTCGAGGTCAATCCCTGGCTGTTTTTGTGGTCTTCTCAAGATGAAATGTTGTCTTTCTGTGCAGCTCATAATATTATTTTTCTGTTACTTCACAATCATAATTATAATTGGGATAAGATGTGAGCTAATTGATAAAGGATCTGTGGCAATTAGATATAAATATCAAAGGCCCACACAGCAGTGCGTATGTTATGCTGAAGGAGTGATATATCATCAGAAAACATTCATTTGTTACTGAAATATAATTTTGCTAATCTGTTGATGATCTTAGACATATTCTAATTTTTACACGTGCAAAATGAACCAAATGTGAATTGCATGTTTTAAGTGTTACTTATTTACAAGAAATGAATTTAGAAAGTTCAAAATTTGTAAAAAAACACCCACATACTGAACTGGAAAGTTGTAATTTTGTAAATATGTTGATTTACATTTGTCCTAAATTTGGACTAAGGTGAAAATTATGGGGACGAGATGAGAGGTATTTGATTATTAAATCTGATAATCAAGAACAATTGTAATGTTGGAAAATGAGGGGAGACCTGGTGGAAATATATAAAAAATTATGAGAGGCATAGTTAGGGTAGACAGTCAGAACCTTTTTTCCAGGATGGACATGTCAAAGGCTAGAGGGCATGGTGTTAAGCTGAGCCGCAAAGTTTAAAGCAGATGTGTGGGACTTGTTTTTTGTTAAAGCAGAGGGTAGTGGGTGCCTGGATCCAGCTTCCATGGGCTTCCATGGTGGAGGCAGATACAAGAGGTTTAAAGGGCTTTTTGATACAAACATGGATATACGGGGAATGGAAGGGTATGATTCATGTGTAGGCAGATGGATTAATTTATCTAGGCATTATACATGGAACAGACATTGTGGGCTAAAGGACCTGTTCCTGTGTGGTACTCTTCTAGTGTTTATGAGTGTAAAGTTGTTTTAATGCATGGAAACTGTCATAGTTCAAAGATAGGAAACGGTCACAAACATCCCAAAATTGTTCATTTCATCCTTACCACCGCCACACTCATTATCAATAAAATTGTGCAGGGAATACATGATGAAACAAATACAGAGCATCAACAAAATACTTTAATAAAAAATATTATTTTTTAAATATTTTATGACTGCTCAAAATATATCTACAAATCTATTTGTTCTACAGATACCTTGAAGAACAATTCCAATTATACACCTAGTTTCTGATACCACAAATAATAGTCATGTTAAATAATAAATCTTTATGATCTGAGGTTCCACTTCCAAAGTTCAAATATTTGCCTTTCTCTCAGTTGAGAGACACTTCCAGGTATTGCTTATCTTCACTGGTTACCATGTTAGATGTAGGAACAGCAATTCTGGATGGAGCTTTACGTTAAATAGTTTTGTATGACAAGGCATAGATCCAAAGTGCACAGCAATGGAGTTTGTAACACTATATCCAAACACGGTGACATTGTTCATCTCTCAAATACAGTTCAATAATATCCTTCAGAATAAGAAGAATATTTTATTCACCACTATAATTGTCTCATATTTTAAAATTAAATATTGATAAAAAGGTTTATTGTATGGGCTTTGTGCTTTCGCTGTCCTGCACTGGTGACTCTGGATGTAGGGGGGTTATTCGTAAACTTGTCAGATTTACTAAGGTTGGCTATCATTATCACATTGTTGTGAGAAATAACTGCTCTTGCCCTGCAGATAAAGGTGGACAGATACCAACACTGCATTATAGAGATATAACAATGGTTAAGATGCACAGAAGAAATTTTATTGCATGCTTAATAAATCTTTGCTTTAAAAAAAAAATCCTGGTAGTGACAAGAACCAAGTATCACTTACAAATGTACACAACCCAGATGCATGCCTTATTGAACTTTTAGCAATAAATAAATCTTTTATAAATAAACCTGTAGCAGAAGGTAAGTTAAACTGTGTGGATTAATTAGTATAATCATTTCACCTCTGGAACCTGCGTTTTAATCGAGTTCAAACAGTTAGAATAAAATAGCTGTTCGCTGGTCAGGGGACTCTAGCAAGAGGCCTCACGTTCTATTTAAATAAAAGTTATGACATTTTAAGTACTGTATCTATTTAGGTTGTTAAAATTGAAACAATTGAACTAGGATTTTACTGGGTTTCAGTTTCCAAATGTTTACCATAATTTAGTTATGAATTATTTGCATTATAAAATGAATAAGATGCATGTAATAAAAATATGCTGACTAGTTGGCTGATGTGGAGTATCTGTCCTTTTATAAGCAGAACTAGAGACTCTGAAGGACAGACTGAAGTGCTGCCTTCAATTGTGGATAATTGTTACCCTGAGGATATCTGCAATGTCCTCGTGGATCTAAAAGGGTAATGCACACTCCATCAGATTTCCACATTCATAAATTGAGAAGCTTTCCTGGTAAATGTGCACCAGGAAGCACCCCAGTCCCTTGATAGTGATGGTCAAAAATGGCTATCCACAGATCAGCAAGTAGACCATACATTTAAATTAACCAAATTAAATTGTATTTCAATTTTCTAGTTTTAATAATTATATAAGATTTGTAACTGTTAAATAGTGCACGTACTTTTGAATGTTTATGAATGTCTTTTCACGTTTCCAATCTTAATGACGGCCCAGGAGTCAGGGCCCCAATTTAAAGTTATTGGAGGGGAGTGAATTACCCTATTACTCCTTGCTAATCCATACTCTTCTGGTCCTTGCTAATCACCTAACTGTAAACACTACAGAAGACTCTGCCTGGGTTCACACTGACATAGCAGTGAGTTCCCAGGACATGCAATAGGCTAGTTCATGATTTTCACCATTTAGTGGACAATCTGGACCAATAAAGTAGGATTAAGGACCATTACTTTGTTAAATCCAACAGTGTGCCAAGGATGACTTTATTTCCCAATCTTCTGGATACTGTGTATTAACAAACATTCATGTATTTCCATTTTGCAACTGAATAAAACAAAACACTGAATAAAAGGAAACTGAATAAAACAGGTGCTTGCTCTATCCCAAGTAAGGTGTATACTCAAGAGATAATTTTGTAAATAGCGATTGTAGTCATTTGCCAGCTATCCCAAAGATGTGTGCATTCATAGGTTAATTGGCCATTGTAAATTGACCCAAACCCAGAGTAGATGTGAAATTCGAAATAGTGAGAGCATAGTGACAGTCTGGACGGTGGGCCGAAGTGCCTGTTTTCATGCTGGATTTTTCAATAAAATCAATTCAATTAAAAACCTTTAATCTTTCCTCTCGAATGTGCTAACAAAATTGCAATCGGCTTGGGTAGGTCATGGGCTGGCTCCTGTGATTTTTTTTCCTCTCTGCTTCTTTGTTGAATGCTGTGAATCGTGTCGGGTATGGATTCTACAGGTGTTATTGTCTCCTTTGTTTCATCTAAGTATCCACCCTTAATGTGTGAAGCTGGACAGTGTTGGCAGATTACTTGGTGGATAGATAATGTTGACTTCCCCACCTCAGGCACAATCTTGTCATCCATCTGTCTTCAGGTTGTCATCAGTGTATAGCAATCAAGAGTGACTGTTGCTCTTCCCCAGTGCTAATATGTGTACGGTCAATTTCCAATGTCACCTCAACTGACATTTGAACGGTTTTGTATTCAGTCTTGTTCTGCATTAGAAATTGTTAAGGGGTGAATTTAACCCCCTGAACACATTTTTCTTTCCAATTAGATGAGTAATAATGTGTGCTTGCTGTGTTGATTTGTACCAGACATACACACTCTGTAATCAAGTACTGGCTTACATCAGCGTGACTACTTGGTACTTGGCATGGAATACTCATGACTAGTAATGGTCTATTGTCATTTAAGAGTTCTGCTCATCAAAGAACATCCACAAGTGCCTGTACATTAGGTAAGATTTCCAGCTTCACCAACACTTTTAAGGAGGTGCCTTCACAATTTGAAGAAAGGATCTCTTGACAGTTCAAAATTTATCTTTTGGCCTATCTGCAGCCAGTGCACCGTTTTTATTAAATACTTGAACACTGTGAAACTCATAACAGTGGAAGCACCAAATTACTTGACCAGTCTTAGGGGGATTGAATATTGGCCTTTTTTTTCTCTATAATTTTAAAAACATTTTCTTTGCACAGGCATGTCTATGCAGATCTAAGGTAATTGTGGATTTCCCTCTGAAGCAAATTGGAAAATGTGGATGTGGATATTGTCTGTTTGTGACAGATCAAAGGGAAAGCTGCAGGATAGAAGGCTGCTCCTGCAGGCAGCTAAAGGACCAGATACAATAAAGAGACTTTCACCAGACCTGCTGCTCGAGGTGCTTTGAGGATAGTTGAATAAGCCCTTCATTGAGCTGCTGGAAACTCTGACCAATCAGCATGTTGCAGCTGAAATGAACGGTGGAACATTCTGATAAAAATATGCTGAGGTGTGAAACAGTGTTTTGTCTGGTTTATACCAGTCGCGCAGAAGAAAAATAATTCTGAAAATTGGCCATGGGCAGGATATTAAACCAGGAGTTGCGCCCTGCAAAAATGGGCGTTCAGCAAACAAACACATGCTGCAATTAAAATAAAGCATTTTACCGCCACCGTATAGTATGAAAAAATATCATCATGTCACCCTATCAGAATGACAATTTGCATATAGTAACATGCAAAAATTACGTACAAAATCTCAGGAGCAGTCATTTTAAACTCTTCTGCTATCTTGGGTTAAGATAGCTCATTGCAGCTGTGATCATTGACAATGTAGTGAATCACAGAGAACTACAGGACGGAATGAAACGCTTCAATTTATCGTAATGAATTTTTGAATTAGTCTCCATCCCAGGTTCTGCTCTCAAAGTTCTGTAAATTTTATCTATGCTTGATGCTATCAAATTTCCTTTTGAAAGCCACCATTGAATCTGCTTCATCATCCATTCAGATGTTTGCTGTGTGTATATTTACAAACAACAAATATGGTAACCCGAGTTGAATATTTTAATTATAATTTTAGTTGAAAAATTGATTTGTTGTTGAGGTCCTGATTACACAAATAGTACTTTGTGTACTCAGATCATTCTCTGCCAGTGCTGCTTTTATATGGAAATCCTTTTATTTAAAACATGGAAGCTACACTATCGCATACTGCTGCCAGAAATTAGCACATAGAACAGATCTGAATATGTGGCATTTATTCTGTTATTAAGTCAGCCTAAATTAACCATAGAACAGTCAAGAGTTTGTCTCTACAGTCAGCCAATGGTACATTGTGGAAGACTGCTTCTGCACATGATGAGCGTTTGACAGCATTGGGCCTGTACTCGCTGGAGTTTAGAAGGTTGAGGGGGAACCTCATTGAAACTTACAGAATAATGAAAGGCATAGATAGAGTGGATGTGGAAAGGATGTTTCCACTGGTGGGAGAGTCGAGGACCAGAGGTCATAGCCTCAGAATTAAAGGACGCTCTTTTAGAAAGGAGGTGAGGAAGAACTTCTTTAGTCCGAGGTTAATTAATCTGTGGAACTCATTGCCACAGAGGGCTGTGGTGGCCAAGTCAGTGGATATTTTTAAGGCAGAGATAGACAAATTCTTGATTAGAATGGGTGTCAAGGGTTATGGGGAGATGGCATGAAAAATGGGATTAGAATGCAGAGATCAGTCATGATTGAATGACAGAGTAGACTCGATGGAGTGAATGGCCTTATTCTACTCCTATAAATTATGAACTTTGTGAGTCTATAGGCCGCACAAGCAAAAAATTTATTTGCAGAAGTTGCAACCAAATATGTACTGCATGCAGCGTGACCATGAATTACCCATGCAGAAGTCTTCTTGCATTTGAGGCAGCAGAAGTTATGAATGCAGTATCCATGCGGGAATGGTGACCACAAATCACCCATGCAGAAGTGAGCCTCCTCAAGGGTGTGGATGACCTGATTTAAATTGTTGCTCCTGGAATCTGGCACTTGAACTATCAGATAGGATAACCTTCTGTAGGTGGGTCTTATAGCATAAAATCAAACTTATTTCCCTTGGGTCTTAATCGTTCAACCCCAGCCACCAGATTATGACCCTGACACCATTCTCTCACCGCATATCATTCTTGATTATCCACCCCAAGTGACTTAAACCAACCTTTGGCAACTGATCACAACTCCTGCCCTTAAATGCCACACCTTATTCCTCAGGTCCCTTTGGCCTGACCAGTCATTTTTTTACACTAGCTCCACCATGGTGGAAAGGCCTTTGAGAGCATCAGGCATGCAAAACCACACTACTGCACACAATACCAAAACAGAACTTTGTAACTGTGGGCCCTCTCAAAACAGACTGGCCTGCATGCAATACATGCTCAGTGTACTTTTCAGAGCAACAAAAATTTCCAAAGCAAGGTTTGTGTCTGTAATCTGACCAATTTTGTTTTGGTAATTTGTACTGATCCATTTAGGCTAGTGAAGTGGATATCTCCTGTTAACTCCCAATTAATCGTTTGGCCCAGCTATGACCATTTAACTGAAGTCGAACAAGAAACAGATTCCTTGTAAAGTTGGCCGCTTAAAGTTCTGGGCCATTTTATGTGTTTGCCCAAGTGCTGTGGAGTGCAAGCCACGAGAATTATAACACTATATTGTGTGTGGGGTAAGTCAGAAGTACAGAATTAATGGCAGAGAGCTTCGCTTCAGTGCCAGCAATTACATTGCGTGTGCAATTTTAGTCATGTGCAATAGTATTTGGGCAGATTGGGCTGAAGATTCAAGAGCCAAGTCTCCAGCCCTCTCTGTTTTGTAACAGAATCAACTGAGATTTGACAAACTGCTTCAGAAGCAACTTTCCATCATAATTTTTACTTCTAATAGGATTGAAATCTTGTTGTATGATACCAGAAATAAATTCACTGATATATTCTGCATGAGATGCTTGTGTTACTAAAGACTTTGTTAACATTTTAGTTTCAATAGAGGACAAGGAATTCCTTATAAATGTTTCCAATGTGACATAGATTCGGTATGGGTTTGCTGCATCTTAAAGTGTTTTTAATGCTGTCACTTTATCCCCTTGTCCTAATGACAAGAAAGCTTTGTAGCAAAGTCAATAGCTCGGAAGCAAAAATTGCCTCTGCAATATTTGCCAAAAGGATAAAGCTGGGAGGGTAAATCTGCTCTCAGTAAATGCTTGTTACACGTAAACTGCAAACCACATGTACCAACAATAACTTTCATGATTTAATTCTTGTATTCAATCATAGAAATGACAACTGTGCAAATCAATGGTCTACAGTAATTTAGTTTGGGGATGGAGAGGTTGTTTACTGCTTTTGCAATTAGAGGAAACCTCTCCAGCTGATCGGGAGTAATGTGATTTTAGTCGTGTTTTACCTAATTTTCTGATTATCATTGTAGGTGGACAGGAAGAACATGAACTGGGTAAAACCAGATTTCCCGTGTGTGCTTTAAAGTTTCCAGCTAAGAGCGACTCTTTCAGAGGGCAACATGTTCGTAATTCCTTGTTCTCATTCAAAGAGAAAAATGCACCAAGTTATCTCTTTCTTCCTTGGGTCTTAACTCCGAGTCCTCTTGATGATTGAAGAAACAAAGCCAGTCTTGGGAGGTGGTGCCTTCAGCATTGGGGCTTGGTTCTTGTGATTTATTGTAATCTGTAAGAAACAGAAATAGAGGGAGGAAGGAGATTCGATGAGGATAACATTAATATTGGAACTGTTATATAAAATCACAATAATAGATTGAATAATGTATATGTCATATTACTCAAATGATTTACCAATCTGAAAAATCAGGGTTTTTAATTGCTGTATTTTGGTTAAGCCAGCTAATCCCTTTTAAGACACAAAAAGCTGGAGTAACTCAGCGGGACAGACAGCATCTCCAGAGAGAAGGAATGGGTGGAGACCCTTCTTCTGACCTCGACCTGAAACGTCACCCATTCCTTCTCTCCAGAGATGCTGCCTGTCCCGCTGAGTTACTCCAGCTTTTTGTGTCTATCTTCGGTTTAAACCAGCATCTGCAGTTCCTTCTTACACATATTCCCTTTTTATATGGGTCACGTTAATAAATGAGGGCTATCAACTACAGTTGGCATTTTTTTTTTAATTATTCTATGATGCATTAGACTTTTGATAATATATTAGAGGAATTATTGTATTGTATGCCATTTGTAATTTTTGTTATAATACTACTGGTTGTAAGTTATTCTAGAATAAAATCATTCACTTCAGTAATTCTGCCCATTATTTGAAATCTGTGAAAGGAATGTCTTTTTCAGTCAATAGTGATGAATCAAAAAGAGCTAAATTCTTTTTTTTAATGAGAAGGGAGTTCATTTATAAATATTATAGTTGTGAGTAGTAATAGGCCCCCCTCGGTCATGACTGACCATGGGTGATGCATCCTGGTTGTTGGCTGCTTGCTCCAAACTTCGGCTAGCACAGCATCGCTTGTGGCTGAAGAGACCAATGCGGGAGTGACAGTCTCTGTGGCAAAGGTCACATTTGTGTGTGGTCTCTGGTTTGTTGAAGTTGCTGCGCTCCTCTCTGCGTGCCCGCTTGTCTGCCGCTGCGTTCGTCAATTTCTCTTCCCCCGTTTTGAGATGTTGGTTCAGGGTACCTCGCCACCTCGTGCAGTCAGCTGCAAGGCTTTCGCATCAATGTCGAGCGCCTTCTTCGAAACAGCGTGGAAAGAGGCACTACGGCCCACCAAGTCCGCACTGACCAGCGATCCTCGTACGTAAACACTTTCCAACACACACTAGGGACAATTTACACTTATACCAAGCCAATTAACCCACAAACCTGTATGTTTTTGGAATGGGAGAGGAAACCGAAGATATCGGAGAAAACCCAAGCAGGTCACGGGGAGAACGTACAAACTCCGTATAGACAGCACCCGTAGTCAGGATCGAACCTGTGTCTCTGGCTCGGCAAGTGCTGTAAGGCAGCAACTCTACCGCTGCGCCACCGTACCGCCCTTCTCCCAGATGGTTTTTCTGTTCTTCAGATGGTTTCTGGTTCTTTCAGATGGTTTTTCTGTTTACTCGGTATATGGTTTTTTTGATGCATATTTCACTTTGTTCTTTTCCCATCCTCATTGCAACTTTATTATTAAATAATTGGAATGAAACCTCCAATCAAGATGTAGCTGATCCAAAAACTTTATAGATTTTGTTCATGGGGGGAAAAAAATGATTAGTACAAATGTGTTTTTTGTGACCACAAAATATTAGTATTCATAACTATCTAGCCCTAATGTTTGCATATTTTTCTTCAATATGTTGGTTCTTCTGGTTACAATTGCTTTTGGTTTATTATGATAATCACCTTTAATAACTTCTGTAAGCCCAGTAAATGAACCGAAGGAAAGAAACTAAAATTAAAATGGTTGAATCCCTATCCATTCCTTTTTTAAATTGGTAACATTACCAAGGATCTGCTACACATTTTCATTTTTGTACCAATTAATGCACATGGTGCGTTAGAGAAAAAAAATCTTCGATAATAACTTTAATTTGTTTTCTAGGACAGTTGCATCAAAATGTGCTAAATCTAATCGTATTATATCACTGCAATCAGAAGTAATGAACATCAACTCTACTTGGAACATAGCAATTAAAGTATTCTTTCACACTATTAGACCAGGGACATTATTGTGTCATTGCAATTCTATAACCTGCTATGAAAATGACAGAAATGCAAAATTAAAATAAATGATTAATGGTATTTTTCCATGTTTTGTACTAATAGGTATCCCTGAGCCTTGAAATTAATAGACCTGTCAAGCTTCAGGTTGTTATAGATGGAGTGCTGAACAAAAATGGAAATTAAATATTCTTCAGACACTGCAACACGACACTTCTGAATATTTTAAATTTAATTACTAGTTACTAGATTTTTTTATCTTTTATCACTAATTTAAATGTTACAAATTAATTGGAATTTTGTCATAGTTATTTCTTTTATTTTGAAGAGCACTTATTTGTCCAGAATGTTAAAGCATACAGTGTAAATTACATGTCAATAATTTTGTAAACAACTATTAAGAGAATTAACGTTAGAACTATTTTCCTCTCCTTTTACGGTTCTCATTAAAATGTGAAATTCCTTTATGTGATCACTGTGTTATAAAGTAGTTTATTTAAACGGGTGGTCATTTACAACTAATTCAAAATTTGAAGCAAATGTCCGACAATGCTCAGTAAGTTAGTCACTTGACATAAGGCCACATATGTCACTTAAATAAGGTTCCAGTTATATTTGGCTGAGCTTTCAAGGATTTGAGGATGGAAAAAACCCACCAAGATTCTGCTTGGGTTTGTGTCCTCTTTTTGCCTTCCACTGCAAATTTTCCTCCTTCAAATGGTCACAATCATCTTTAGGATTTATTAGCTAGCTGGAGATATAGGTCTGAACTGATAAACATGAAGTAACCCAAGCATTTTAGATCTATGCATGAATACAAAATTAACCAACTACCATTAAAATAAGCATCTAAGTTGGTAATATCCAATTTTTTGACTGAAAGTCAATTATCCTTAATTAAAATGTCTTTAACTCCAAGTTAGTGACTTTTGAAAACAATCGCAGTTTCTTAAAGATGGTCCCCAAAGTTAGTTCTATGCATCTTCCGACTATCTGACTGTGTGTCACATTAGATCCTCCCAATAACAGCACTAATTACTGACAACAGGGGTTTAATTGATAGGCCGAGCAGCTTGCCTCAGATGTAACTTTTAAAACAATTTGAGGGACTTTAGCTTACACATTCAAGCTCAAAGTTATAGTTTTCTGCAATTGAAAATGAGCCTCTATTCTACCATGTGAAAAAGTAATATCACTGTTATCTACATATCTTGTTATGTTTAGTTTCATATTTGGGCATGCAAGAAATGACAAAGTATTAACAGCTGAATGTTATGAAATTATTATGCTTATGGCTCAAAACAGCTGCCTTTTTTTTTCTTGTCTTCCACCTGCCTCTGCCTTCCAATTCGATCCTTCACAGTCGCTCATCTGGCTCCATCTGCCCGTCATCCTTTACCTCTAAATGGTCCACTTATCACCAACTGGCCCCTGTCTCACCTATCCCCTCTCCTTTTTAAACTAGCTCTCTCCCCTCTCTACTCCATCCTGACTCAACCGAAACGTCGATAATTCTTTTTCTCTCCATCGCTGCTGCTGAACCTGCTGCATTCCTCCAGCAATTTGTTTTTCTTTCCTCTCTGTATTCCTTCAGCTTTTGACCATTACTGGACTACATATCGAGAGGCATCACTAAATTAAATCGCTATTTTTGTTTTCTTTGTAGGATCAAGGTACCCGCGTTAGTCCTAATGTTCGCAGTCACTGAAATATCAAAGTTTTCCAGTGAAATGTCTTTGCAAATATATTTTTAACTATTATAAAGGATTTATAAAGGATTTATAATGGATTGTATTTCATTGAGAATGGACTTAAACAAAAAATAAAATAAAAAAATGATTGTGACAAAAATAAAACACTTATGGCGGGTTTATTTTGAGCATTCTGCAATGACCACTGAGTGTGCTGCTCTTATGGGAGATGTAACATGCCCTTTGAATTTGTTATTAATTCTCTCAAATTGTCACAGGACTCAACTTTCACATTTGAGCCAATCATTCACTTGCTAACATTTATGGATTACCTAGACAGTTTCAGGTAAACCCTACATAACTGTTATATTATTCTCAGCTGCAAAATTGCTGGCAGTGAACTGAATTATTGCTCCATTATCTCACATATATTATTAGGACTTTTCCATGCCTAAATACAGGTAGTTTATCTTTGCCCACGAGTGCTCACACATCATTTCATATATTTAATCTGCAGTCCTGGATTAGTTCACCCTCATCTTGTCATCCTCGATTGCCTTGTATCTAAGAGTTGTGAAGTGAAAGCAACAGTATTGTCTGTACTATCTCCTCAAGTCAATGAACCACGTCAAGAGGAAATCTTAAATATGAGGAATAACAATGTGATGGGTAAGATCATTAGGGTTGTTGTAGAATAGAAAAGTACACTTTAAAACTGGACAAATTAAAATCATAGCAGCATAATAAATAGCACTATTTAGATTAAGTGTAAAACAAATAAAATCAAAGGACTGATGAAAAATCCAGATGATAAAAAAGGTTATTAAACAATTATAATTCTAACATGAAAATTAGGAAATGTATCAAATATTATAGTTTGATGGAGCAATAAGATGAATAGATAAAATTTGAAATTTATATAAGAAAAGGTACTACTAATTGGCAATTAATGGAAATAGAAGCACAGATAGATATAACGCTGCTTATTTTTCTGAATGCTTGGTCAGAACCCCATCAGATTTATGGAGAATAAATTCAATTGTAATTGTGGACAAGGTATGCACAAGTAAGCAAAGGTATACCTTTAGAAATCATGAACTTAAGGTGAATAACATAAAGCAGTCTTCTATTCTATACTTCCTTTTCTTAGTACAAATATAGTACAGCAAAAGCAATGTAGTTCAGCAGCTGAAGATATCTGAAGATGAATTGCAAGCTTTTCTATGTATTTCTTTGATTTCTCATTGGTTTTGTCTGGCTGGTTTTCTGAACCACACCCTACCTGCACAGTAGATGACATACCAAGCTATGGCCCAAGCCCAGCTCTTCCTGTACAGTAATAACACTGGGATCTTCACAACAATGTGGAAAGGTACCCAGGAATGTACTGGCCACAAAAGGCAGGAGTGATGTAATCCAGCTCATTACTGACCAATTAATATATCTTCACATAAAGGTGGAGGGGAAGGTGGTATTTAAGCAAATGGCACTGAATTGTTCAGACACTCAGAAACGCAAAGATTCCCCCCCCCCCCCCCGATTCCCCCCCCCCCCCCCCAGATTAATGGGATCCAATCTTGCTGGCTACACTGCAATGACCCACTTGGACAATAAGAACACATAACAATATGATGGCTATTGTTCATTGACTACTGTTCAACGTTCAACACCATTATCCCCTCCAAACTTAGCATTAAACTCAAGAGGACTGGGTCTCAGCTCATCCCTAGGTAATTGAATCCTTGACTTCCTCATCGGCAGTTCACAATCAATATTTATTGGCAACAACTCTTCCTCCTCAATAACCATCAAAATGAACGCCACAAAGCTGTGTGCTGAGTTCTCTGCTCCATTCCCTCTTCACTCATGGAGCCTGACACAGCTCTACTGCCACCTTTAAATTTGCCGACGACACCCCAACTGATGGACGAATATCAGGTAACAACGAGTCAGCGTTCAGGAGGAAGAATGAAAATCTGACTGAATGGTACCAGAACAACAATCGTGCTCTCACTGTGAGCAGGACCAGGAATCCACAAAGCTATCTTCACTGAGGGGATGGCAGTGGAAATCCGTCCTGAGCAAAGCTTTTCGATGCAATCACAGAGAAAGTTTATCAATATCTCTACTTCCTTAGAAAATTGAGGAGATTTGATTATTCTGTCAAACCTCTACAGGTGGCCAGTAACAAACATACTTACTGGTTGCATCCTGACTTGGTCCAGCAATTCGAATGCCCAGGAATGAAGTAGAATATAGAGTGGTAGACATTGCCAGGTCCATCACTCTTACTTAACATCCCACCATCGAAGGGATCTATAGAAGGCGCTGCTTCAAAAAGGAAGCCCAAAAAGGAAGCCCACACCACGCCCACGGCCACATTTCGCTACTGTCATCGGGAAAAAGGTAAAGGAACGTCAAAACCATGAGCACCAGGTTTGAGTATAGTTTCTGGTCCAGCAACCATTATATTCTTGAACACCACACAACACTAACATCAGCAACAATGAACTTCGATAACTGTGTTTTTGTATACATTATGGACTTCCAGTTCACACTATTATGGTTACCTGGTATTATGGTTATTAATTTGTTGCATTATTGATTATTATATATATATTTATCTGTGTCTTATCGCATTTATGAAAGCTGCAGCAAGTTAGAATTTCATGGTTCTGTTGCCACTACATATGACAATATGAGTCTTGACTCTTGAAAGAACAGTCTCTATTTACAGGTAAGAGTGCAGCTTGAACAATTCTCAGAAAGCGCAACATCATCCAGGGCAAAACAGCCCGCTTGATTGGCACCCTATGCTGTATACACATTCCTTCGATTGACAAACACGGCGCTGCATAAAAGCACTGCGGTCATCTTTCCAAGCCACTCCGACAGTATTCCTGACCTCTCACCCAGAAGAACAAAGGCAAGGGGCACGGAACACACCAATGAAGGTTTCCCTCCTAATTGCACACCTGATTTGGGAATATATTAGAACACTGGGTCTAAATCTTGGAATTTCCTGTACAATAACATTGTGGGAGTAGACATAATGCTGGAGAAAATCTGAAGAAGGGTCTCGACCCGAAACGTCGCCAATTCCTTCGCTCCATAGATGCTGCCTCACCCGCTGAGTTTCTCCAGCATTTTTTGTCTACCTTCGATTTTTCCAGCATCTGCAGTTCTTCCTTAAACATTGTGGGAGTGTACCTTTATCTGAAGACTTGTAGTTCACAAAGGTAACTGAACACCACCCTCTCAAGGGCAACTAAGGATGGTCAATAAATGCCAAACTTGCCTGTCACAATCCTGAAAAACAAAATCTTGTGAGGGAAGAAACCGTAGATGCAGGTTTTAACCGAAGATAGACACAAAATGCTGGAATAACTCAGTGGGGCAGGCAGCATCTCTGGAGAAAAGGAATGGGTGTCGTTTCGGGTCGAGACCTTTCTACACTCACAACTCAGTATCCCTTCCCTCTCTCTGATCACTATCCAGTGCCTTCAAGGTCTCGGCCCAAAACGTCACCCAAACGAAATCTGGTGCTAGTTAATACAAAGACCTGTCATTTTATTTTGCATTCAAATTTTTATGCTTCGAACTTCAGCTTCCTTTAAGCGGGGAATATTTTAGAATTATCATATACGGCTATTTAATTTGTTTCCCAGGGGTGAAATATATATATGTGTGTGTGTGTGTGCATGTGTGTGTGTGTGTGCGCATGTGTGAGTCTGTGCATGTGTGAGTCTGTGCATGTGTGAGTCTGTGCATGTGTGAGTCTGTGCATGTGTGTGTGTGCGCATGTGTGAGTCTGTGCATGTGTGAGTCTGTGCATGTGTCCGTGTGTTGGAAGAAGGCATGATACCACAGAGCATTAATGCAACACATTTCTACTGGACAAGATACAGATGATTACACAAATAGCAACCTAACAGGGCAAATACTCCAGAAAATCTCAGGAAAGTGACGCTGAGGTGAAAGTACAGTCATGTTCTTACTGAATAACAGAGCAGGTAAAAAAATTAATGAAACAAGATGAACCCAAACCTCCTCAGGTCGAGGAATTTGGACGCGAAGCCCAACAGGATTGCAGACAACCACTGAGACACAAGTTGAAAGGCAAACTGATTACGGACTTGTATAATGTCAGATATGATCACATCCAAAACGACATCTGTAATAACCAGAATACCTCACGTACAATAGATCCACCAGAACACCTCATTAACCATTTAAATAAATCCAAAATTCAGCACAATATTAAGCTTGGAAAATTGTTCATGTCATGAATATGTACAAGGTCGTTTCCTGGGTTGAGAAGGCAGTACAGTGAGAAAGATTTTCATGGAATAGGCCAAAATGACAAGATTGATAAGCTTCTGGAATCCGAGAATGAAATGATATAGGTTATGTAGGGGATGGTGATGTAAACTAATGTGAAGGATCAGCATTGATATTTTTACATAAAACCGTTGGCTGCAGGGAAATCCCCTCCTGCTTATGTTATTCCTGGCAACAAAAAATATCTTGTAAATTAAAAAACTGAAAGGTGATTAAGTTGACCACTGTGGAGTCCTCGTGCGATTTCTCATTGCTTCTGTATCTCAGTTATACTGACAATCAACGGCATCTTCTAACTTTCCAAATAGAGTCACTCATGTTTGTAGGGCAAGTCACACAGAATTATCTAATACTTCAGCAGACAAAGACATATACACTAAAAAGTAAGAGAGTCAGAGAGATGAAGAAAACACAAAATTAGGCTAATTGATGGGTCAAATTAGCAACAACAAACCCAGACAGACTCGGAATGAAGAGGGCACGAGATACGCTCTTCTCTACTAAGTTTACCTCATGTAACCCAAAGGCTACAGTAGAAGGTAGGAGAATGAGGTTAAGAGGGAAAAATAGATCAGCCATGATCGAATGGTGTAGCAAACTCAGTGGGCTGAATGGCCTAATTTCCCCTGATGTCTTATGTCATGCCACATATTACTCAAATACTGCATCTAAAAATATAATTTCCTGAACTAAATCCATCTAATTTACATTTGAACTAACTTGCACTGAAAAGGAAGCTCGTCAAACACCTGAATGAGAAAGTAGTGGAAGGATTGGCAGATTGAGTAAAAACAAAATAGTAGGGGAGAAGACACATTTGGACACAAATGCATACACGATTGGGCTGAAAGGCCCTTTTCTGCAGAGTTCATTCAGTAAAATTCTATGTAATTACTACTAACTACTTCCAGCACTCCTCCAGGGAGCACCAAGCCTCCTTCCTCAATGGTGTCACAATAGTCCCAAACCTACATCACTCCGCTGGATCTGTCGAGAAGTTTCTGCTGATCTGCTGGCTGCAGCTTGTCCTTCATAGGAATTATGTGAATCGTCTCCTGCTGTAGAATACTTGTTCCTTTCTGGCACTGATTGAGTTATGTGACAGCTGCTGGGGATCTTTTATTTTTGCTTTATGGAGAATCCATGGGGAAAATTACATATAAATAGCTTGGCTCTTCAGATATAATTTATTTCTCACATGTGTGGAAATTCATACATTAAGTTGATATTTTGTGTTCTGGAGCATGTCACTGAGCTGTTGGAGTTAATATTGTATGGTAGTTTCGCATTTTTTAAATATAGGTGATGTTTTGGACGATTTGGGAATTACCACATACAGTTGCCCTTTGCTTTGATGGTCATGGCTGCAGATTATCCAACCGTTTAACCAATTAATTGGATTTATTCCAACCCTCAAATCTAATTTTATCACTAAGAATACTTCTATCACATTCTAAAAATCTCTGTTAATTACAGAAATGCATAAGTTTCTGCATCTGGTTCCAGTCTTAAAAGTGGTTCAACTCCAGCTAAAACTCAGAATATAGAATGCTGGAATATCTCAGCGGGACAGGCAGCATCTCTGGAGAGAAGGAATGGGCGATGTTTTGGGTGGAGACCCTTCTTCAAACGCAAAACCCAGAATCCCTCTGTGCCTCCAAGACCTGCTGCAGCAACTTAAATTCACACTTTTGTTTCCACCTGCAATATTAAATAAACGGACTCTGTAGTATTTGGTTGCAGTTTTGCCTTAGTACAATCCATTCTTCAGATTTCTAGGGCCAAAGTTTGTTGGGGGAAAATTTGTAAAAATGCATACACAATTGGGCTGAAAGAATTTACACTTTATCAAAAAATGGCACTTTTTTCATGAACTGTTTAATAAAATACAATAAAATAGTTTTGACAGAAGGTAATGAAAATTGTATCACACAAGGTCACTAATCTATTAAGGAGTCAAATTAGTGATGGTGTAAAAAAGTTGAAATATCAAGTAATTACTTTGTCTCATTTTCACAGAATAGTGGCCATCAAAATTGTAGTACAGGATGGGATGGGTGGTAGATGTTATAATTAAAATAGAGTCAACAACCAAATCACAATGATCCTTAATTAAGACTTTGTCCATAAATTCCCCAAACTCTTGAAAAGGAAAAAACTAATATCAAAGGCCACATTGTAAGGAAGCAAATAAAAGTAAACCAGGAAGTAGAAGGAAACCAGTGACAATGTTACTTCAATACATTGCCACTGTTTTTCTCTTCTTCTTGCCAATGAAACATAATCCAAAGGAATAGTTAGATCTCAAGCCAGGTGTTGAGCAACCAGGTTGGTAAACCAATGTTTATGATTGGAGATGAAATGTTATCATTTGGAATATTTTGGTCATTAAGGAGTTTAAAGGCAGATTGTATTTGGCTAAACAACTTTATTTTCCAGTGATAACAAGAAATTCACTACATATTCACTACAGTAAAAGCTTCTTTCGATATGTTAAGGGAAAAAGAGTAGCAAAGTCAAATGTGGGTCCCTTGAAGGCAGACACGGGTTAAATTATTATGGGCAACAAGGAAATGGCAGAAGAGTTGAACAGGTACTTCGGATCCGTCTTCACTAAGGAAGACACAAACAATCTCCCAGATGTACTGGAGGACAGAGGCTCTAAGGGGGTAGAGGAACTGATAGAAATTTTCATTAGGCGAGAAATAGTATTGGGTAGGCTAATGGGACTGAAGGATGATAAATCCCCTGGGCCTGATGGTCTGCATCCCAGTGTCCTCAGGGAGATGGCTCTAGAAATAGTGGACGCATTGGTGATTATTTTCCAATGTTCGATCGATTCAGGATCATTTCCTGTGGATTGGAGTATAGCTAATGTTATCCCACTTTTCAAGAAAGGAGCGAGAGAGAAAACGGGGAATTACAGACCAGTTAGCCTGACTTCGGTGGTGGGAAAGATACTGGGGTATTTGGATAGCAGTAAAAGGATTAGTCCAAGTCAACATGGATTTATGAAAGGGAAATCATGCTTGACTAATCTTCTGGAATTTTTTGAGGATGTGACAAGTAAAATGGATGAAGGGGTGCCAGTGGATATAGTGTATCTAGACTTTCAGAAAGCCTTTGATAAGGTCCCGCACGGGAGACTGGTGACTAAAATTAGAGCACATGGTATTGGGGGTAGGGTGTTGACATGGATAGAAAATTGGTTGGCAGACAGGAAGCAAAGAGTAGGAGTGAACGGGTACTTTTCAGAATTGTCACACTGCCCTCTCCTCATTCTCATCCACTTCACCTGCCTGCCTGCCACTCCCCTCTCATCAGCCCAACTCTCCTCACCTGTTGCACTCAGTTGCCTCTGATCACCAATTAACCCGGTATATAGACTCTCCTCACCGTTCACACAGTGCCAGATTGTTCTCAGCATTCATGCAAGATTCTCCAGCGATTTCCCGACTTCCTGCCTGGCTTCGACTCTCCTTTCGTCTGTCCCTCGCTGGTTTGTTTGCATCGTGTGTTGGATCTCCTGGTGACCGGAACTTCCGCTACCCCGACTACGTCTCCTGCCTGCCCCTCTTCGGAACCCTCGCTCAATCCTGAGCCTCTGTGTGAGTACGGTGTACCCATTCCTGTGTTACTACTCTGTGTTACAGTATCGTAATAAAGTTCGTTACCAACTATACCTGCCTGATTCTGTGCTGCTATTGGGTCCAAGCTATACCCGTTACAAGAATGGCAGGCAGTGGCGAGTGGAGTGCCGCAAGGCTCGGTGTTCTGGCCCCAACTGTTTACCATATATATTAATGATTTGGAAGAGGGAATTAGGAGCAACACTAGCAAGTTTGCAAATGACACAAAGCTCGGTGGCAGTGTGAACTGTGAAGAGGATGTTAGGAGGTTGGTGACCTGGACAGGTTGAGTGAGTGGCCAGTTGTGTGGCAGATGCAGTATAATATAGATAAATGTGAGGTTATCCACTTTGGCGGCAAAAATAAGGGGCCAGATTATTATCTCAATGGGGTTAGGTTAGACAAGGGGGAGGTACAGCGAGACCTAGGCGTTCTTATACACCGGTCACTGAAAGTTGGCTTACAGGTACAGCAGGCAGTGAAGAAAGCTAATGGGATGTTGGCCTTCATAACAAGAGGAGTTCAGTATAGGAGTAAAGAGGTTCTTCTGCAGTTGTATAGGGCTCTGGTGAGACCACATCTGGAGTATTGTGTCCAGTTTTGGTCTCCGAATTTGAGGAAGGACATCCTTGTGATTGAGGCAGTGCAGCGTAGGTTCACGAGATTGATCCCTGGGATGGCGGGACTGTCATATGAGGAAAGATTGAAAAGACTAGGCTTGTATTTACTGGAGTTTAGAAGGATGAGGGGGATCTTATAGAAACATATAAAAGGACTGGACCAGGTAGATGCAGGAACATTTTTCCCAATGTTGGGCAAGTCCAGAACCAGGGGCCATGGTCTTAGAATAAAGGAGAAACCATTTAGGACTGAGGTGAGAAAAAATTTTCACCCAGAGAGTTGTGAATTTGTGGAATTCCCTGCCACAGAGGGCAGTGGAGGCTAAATCACTGGATGGATATAAGAAAGAGTTAGATAGAGCTCTAGGGGCTAGTGGAGTCAAGGGATATGGGGAGAAGGCAGGCACGGGTTATTGATTAGGGATGATCAGCCATGATCATAATGAATGGCGGTGTTAGCACGAAGGGGCGAATGGCCTCCTCCTGCACCTATTTTCTTTGTTTTTATGTTTCTATAATGAACAGCAAATTGACACAAAAGTGATACATGACTAAGATATTGAGCTGCATTCTATAGTCAACACCCAAAGAATATGGTACGTTCTGTTCATTACGCTGGGAAATGTTATCAAGGAGAAGTAGCACAGCTGGTAGAGCTGCTGCCTCACAGCACCAGACCAGGGTTCGAACCTGGGTTTATTTAGAGATACAGTGCGGAAACAGGCCCTTCGGCCCATCGGGTCTACGCCGACCAGCAATCCCTGCACATGAACACTATCCTACACCCACTAGGGACAATTTTTACATTGACCAAGCCAATTAACCTACAAACCTGTACGTCTTTGGAGCGTGAGAAGATACCGAAAATCTCTGAGAAAGCCAAAGCACATCACGGGGAGAACATACAAACTCCATACAGACAGCACCCGTAGTTAGGATCAAACCTGGGTTTCCGTCACTTCATTCGCTGTAAGGCAGCAACTCTATTGTTGCACTACCATGACGGCAGATCTTGGGTGTTGTTTGTGTGGAGTTTGCACATTCACCCTGTGACCATGTGGGTTTCCTGCAGGTGCTCTGGTTTCCTCCCAAATCCCAAAGACGTATGGGTTTGTAGGTTATGGCTTCTGTAAATTGCCCCTATTGTGTAGGGAGTGGATGAGAAAGTGGAATAATAATAATAATAATAATAATACATTTTATTTATGGGTGCCTTTCAAGAGTCTCAAGGACACCTTACAAAAATTGAGCATGTAGAGGAAAAACATGTAAGGGGAATGAAATAAATAGTAGAGACATGACTAGTACACAAAGTAAAGACAGAATTCAATGCAAAACACAGTATGAGGCAATTAATGCACAGATGAAAAGGGACGGGAACGTGGGGCTAAGGATAGGCAGAGGTGAAGAGATGGGTCTTGAGGCAGGACTGGAAGATGGTGAGGGACACGGAATTGCGGATCAGTTGGGGGAGGGAGTTCCAGAGCCTGGGAGCTGCCCTGGAGAAGGCTCTGTCCCCAAAACTGCGGAGGTTGGACTTGTGGATGGAGAGGAGACCGGCTGATGTGGATCTGAGGGACCGTGAGGGTTGGTAGGGGGAGAGGAGGTCAATGAGATATGGGGGGGGGGCAGATGGTGGAGGGCTTTGTAGGTGAGGATCAGGATTTTGTAGGTGATCCGGTGGGAGATGGGAAGCCAGTGAAGTTGTTTAACATAATAACATAAAACTAGTGTGAACAGGCGATTGATGGCAGACATGGACTCAGTGGGCCGAAAGGCCTGTTTCCGTGCTGTATCTCTCAACTAAAAGGATGAGATTGCTTGGTACTGAGGTTGAAGGAAGTGATTGGTAGAGCTATGCATGTGAAAAGTACATGAGTGAGCAGTACGAAACTTGGATTTTAAATCGGATGCCAACAGAGAAAGGATAAAATGAGATGCTCAATGGAGAATATATGCCAGAGAAGCCTCGTTGTGGGAAGTAGACTGGACCATGCTGTAATTTAAACCGAAAAGGACCACAAACCCACAGTCTGAGTGAGACAAGTGGTGAAGACAAGGATCAACACCTCACGTAGAGGGAAAGTGTCATCATCCATCAGTTAGATTTCTGTCACGGCAATTAAAGCAACCAAGGTTCCGGTCAATGGATGGCCAGGTTCTCGTTCTGTAGTGAATGATACATGGGGAGAGGTGTAGGGGTAAGAGAGAAAGAAGTACCTGATTCCCACAACTTCCGATTCTCATTCAAGCAATAAAATATATCTCAGCCTTGAAACTACTTTGTGGCTGAGCATTGATAGCTCCCTCGGATAGGAAATTCTAAAGACTAGGCCTCTCTGAAAGTAGAAATTCCTCCTAATCAATCTTTTATGGGAACACCTTATCTCGAAAACATGCCTGCCCTCCCCCAGATCTAGATTGTTCCACCAAGAAAACATCCAATAAATGCCTATCCAGTTCATAATAATCTTACAAGATTTACAATGTGTAGATGGTTTATGCATGCAACCTATAATGTAGCTACCTCAATACCACTAACCACGCCCAGTCATCTCAGTATAACTGTGATATCCTCCCCTTGTTCCTCCCTTTTGTTCCAGTACGCCTGAAGACTAGATGCAGTCAGTACTGGGACGTGTGTGACATGTGCCTTAATTCAAGACTCAGTAAAGGTTACAGTGTGTCAGACTTGACTCCTTTACATGGTGTCAGCAAGTTAAACGCACGCCTCCTGTTTATCGGGCTTTATTTGTCCCTAGTCTAACTAGTGTTTAATTCCCCATTCATCATGGCATTCTCGTGCCGCAAGCCCTCTCCCCTTGTCTTTGACGCTGACATTGCGGAACGCTGGGCTATTTTTGTGATGGACTACAACCACTTCATCAACATCATGCACCGAAATGACCCTGATGTGGTCAAAGTCTCGCTCCTGCTGAACCTTGCTGGTCCCGATGCTATGAAACGAGCTCAGGCTTTCAACTATAATCCAGCGGTCCTGGATGACAACGACCAGGTCGTCGAGCCGGCGGAATCTGCCAATGACCCGGTATGTCTCTTACGCAAGTTTGCGGAGATTTGTGACTTGCCCTCCAACCGCATATTGGAGCAGGCTAGATTTTTTACACGGAAACAGCAGCCTGATAAGCCTGTTGAATGTTTTATCGCTGACCTGCGCTACCTGGCTCAGCGGTGCCGTTTCGAGACCATGCGTGACCAGCTCACCAGAGATATCCTTGTCACCGGCATGCTAGATCAGAAGCTACGTGCAGATCTGCTGCAAAGACCAGACCTCACCCTGACTCGGGCAATGCATGCATACTGCATAGCTGAAGTAGTTGCCCCGCCACATGGGCAGAGGGGATCTGACAATCGGGCTATTAATCTGACTGGTGTTGCTATGCCCCGTCGCAAACAAGACACCTTTCGCCCTATGCCGCGGCCGACTTATGCCCCTCGGGTCCCGCTTGTCAAGAAGTGTCCCAACTGCAATTATATCCACTCCATGCAGTCGCAGTGCCCAGCATTTGGCAAAGCTTGCAATTTCTGTAGGAAGATGAACCATTTTTCAGCTGCCTGTCGCTCCCGTGGGAACGTTCCCCCAGCTCCTAGACAAGTTTTAAACAACCTTCAGCAAGTTGATAACGAATTCGATTCCCAGTCTTCTGTCGACACTGCCCTCGACTCTGAGCCCAGCAATTCCATGGGAGATGCCAGTGTTTACACTCTCCTTCATGGCCGATCTCGCCTCCCCGATCCTTCTGTGCTCATTACTGTCAACAACAAGTCCTTCACTGCTAAGCTCGACACGGGGGCGAAGGTAAATGTTATGTCAACATCCCTATTCAAACAGATAAGAAATAATGAGCTGTTGACTGCTGATCGCTCCATATTGCGTGCTTATGGGGGAGAGGAGCTAACACCTGTGGGCTGTGTCCACTGTGTGCTGCAGAATTCATCCCGTGACCTGTCGTTTTTCATTCTTGACTGACTCTGTTGAGCAATCAGGCCTGTCAGGATCTCGGTCTGGTGTCTTTCGACCGTACTGGTCCACGAAGTGCGTGTGATGCTGAATCCACTCTCCGAGTACCCTGACCTCTTCGATGATAAGCTGGGGAAGCTGCCACTTGTATACAAGATCGCAACTGACCCATCGGTCGTACCAGTGGTCCGTGCTCCACACAGGGTGTCGTTTGCCATGAAGGGCAAGGTCGAAGCCATGCTGAAGAACATGGTTAAAATGGGGGTGTTGGAAGCCGTCAGCGATCCCACCGAGTGGGTCTCCACCATGGTCGCCACCATGAAGAAGGGTAAGAACGAAATACGGGTGTGCATAAACCCCAAAGATTTGAATCTGGCAATAAAACGTCCCCACTACCCTATGAGGACTGTAGAAGATGTTGCTGCCCAGGTCGGTCAGGCCACGGTGTTTTCTGTTCTCGATGCCAGGAGCTCGTTCTGGCAAATACCTCTAGACAAACGCTCCTCAGACTTAACCACTTTGGGCACACCCTTCGGAAGAGTCAAGTTTTTGCGGATGCCATTCGGCATCAACTCCGCTAGCGAAGTGTTTCAACGCTCCATGGAGCAACTGTTTGCTGGTCTGCCGTGTGCCATTATTGTGGATGATATCCTGGTTTATGGGAAAGATGCTGCTGAGCATGATCGCCATCTCCGACGGATTCTAGACCGCGCTCGCCAGATCAACTTAAAGCTTAACCCGTCAAAGTGCAGGTTCCGTGTAGCTGAAGTACCCTATGCTGGCCACATCTTCACGGCTCACGGGCTGAAACCTGATCCGCAGAAGACCAACGCTATCTCCGAGCTGCCTGCCCCGACAGATGTTACCAGCCTGCAGCGTTTCCTGGGCATGGTCAACTATTTGGGGAGGTTTATCCCCGACCTCAGCGAGTTGAGCTCACCCCTGAGGCAACTGACGAAAAAAGACATTGCCTGGTCCTGGTTTCCCCAACACCAGCAGGCTTTCGACTTCCTCAAAACAAAGCTGATCAGCACACCGACTCTCAAGTTTTTCGATCTGCAGCGTCCAATTGTGGTTACGTGTGATGCTTCCCATTTCGGACTAGGTGCTGCCTGCCTGCAGCTCTATGATGACGGCTCGCTGCAGCCCATTTCTTATGCCTCGCGAACCATGACGGACACTGAGCAGCGCTGTGCACAAATCGAGAAGGAGCTTCTTGCGGTTGTGTTCGCTTGCTCCAAGTTCAAGGACTTCCTTTTCGGTACCAAGTTCACCGTCGAGACGGATCACCAACCCTTGGTGACAATCCTCAACAAACCCATCCACATCGCTCCAGCCAGACTACAGCGAATGATGCTACAGCTCCAGCGGTTCGACTTTCAGATCGTTTACAAGAGGGGCACCGAGATGCATGTGGCTGACGCGCTGTCCAGGGCCCCCCGGTCCTCCTGCGACAGACATCCCTACAAACAGGAGGATCTGCAGGTACTCAATGTCAACTTTGTTCCCTCTAAGCAGCTGCCGTGCCTGGTTGAGCACACCGCCAACGACCACGACCTGCAACAGCTCGCAGCTGTCATCCAGCGAGGGTGGCCAAGCAAACGAACCTCGCTGCCTGCTGGTGTCCACCCTTTCTTTCTGGTTCGAGATGAACTAGTGCTCCGGGACGGGATCATCATCAAGGGTCACAAGGTGGTCGTCCCTGCCTCCCTGTACGACTTGTACTATAACGCTGCCCACATGGGGCATCCCAGAGCCGATGCCACTGTCTCACATGCCCAAGAACAATACTATTGGCCTGGCATGGCCAAGTACATTAAAGCCCGAGTAGCCTCCTGTCCTGATTGTAACACTCTTGCCCCACATCAGCAGCGCCAGCCACTTCTGCAGCAGCCTGCGCCTGCCATGCCCTGGACCTCGCTGGCTGCTGACATATTCGAATGGCGTGGAAAACAATACCTAGTGTTGGTCGACTCCTACTCGAACTGGTTCGAGGTGGACCTTCTCCCTGCTATCACCTCTGAAATGGTCATCAGTAAGCTGCGCCGACTCTTCGCCACTTTTGGGTCCCCGGTCCGCTTACAGACCGACAACGGCCGTCAATTCACCAGTGCAGAATTTAAAGCTTTCGCTGTGAAGTGGAACTTCACTCACTACACCAGCAGCCCTGAATACCCGCAGAGCAATGGCCTGGCCGAACGTGCTGTCCTCAGTGCCAAGAATTTGCTTGAGCAGTCTCGTCTCTCCAATGGTGACTTCTACCAGGGTCTGCTAAACCTTCGTAACATTTCCAGGGACAATACCATGCGATCCCCTGCCCAACGTCTGATGTCCCGCGTTCTTCGCCCACCGATGCCGATCGCCCAGTAATCCCTAGTGCCCAAGGTCCTCCAGCCTGCTGCCGTCCAGCAACGGATTGCTCAAAGGCATAAAGTACAGCGCCGCTCTCACGACAAGTCCTGCCGCCCTCTCTCACCACTACTGCCTGGCCAGGTCGTCCACATGCAGACAGTCACTGGATTCTCCCGACTCGCAACCGTGGTTGGGGTGGACAATTCACCCAGATCCTACTTGGTGGACTTTGAAGGAACTATCTACCGCCGTTGTCGCCAGCACTTGTTGGCTGTCAACGAGCCTCAGCCTCCTGTGGCCCCATATGCTCCTCTGTTGCGTTTCGAGCCTCCCACTACTAACTACCCCTCAGCTCCCTGCATGCCCCGGTCAGTCCGCTTGCCGCGTTCTCCTCCCTCTGCCCTTCCGGTGTTCTCCTCCCCTGCCAGCTCTCCTTCTCCTCCTTCTCCCCCGTCTCCTTCCCCTGGCTCGCCTGTGCCGGTCGGGTCTCCTTCCGCATTCCCGGTTGGGTCTCCCCGGCTTTCTCATTCCCGGCTGATATTGCTCCTCCTCTTCTTTCGGGTGGGGAGGGTGAGGGTGCCATGCGCACTCGCTTGGGTCGGGTTGTCAAGCCTCCTGTCCGTTACGGTGATTTCGTTTAGATTTGCAGGTGTTGTATAACCACCCTGCCACTGTTATGACTTCAATTTTAAATTTCTATGGGAAAGGATGTAGATGGTTTATGCATGCAACCTATAATGTAGCTACCTCAATAGCACTAACCACACCCAGCCATATCAGTATAACTGTGATATCCTCCCCTTGTTCCTCCCTTTTGTTCCAGTACGCCTGAAGACTAGATGCAGTCAGTACTGGGACGTGTGTGACATGTGCCTTAATTAAAGACTCAGTAAAGGTTACAGTGTGTCAGACTTGACTCCTTTACACAATGATTGCCTCATATTTTCCAAAATCCAGACACCTGATTGCTTGGTACTGAGGTTGAAGGAAGAGATTGGTAGAGCTACCCTGAGGGTAATTCTGCTCACTTTTTCCCTGCAGAACAATTCATTCACCATAGGGGTCAATCTTGTAAACCTTTGCCACATTATTTTTAAAGCAAGGGTGTTCTTTCAATATGTGCAGCAAAACTGCAGGCAAAACTCCACGAGGAGTCCCACTAAAACTCGTGATAGATACAAAATGCTGGAGTAACTCAGCGGGACAGGCAGCATCTCTGGAGAGAAGGAATGGGTGACGTTTCGGGTGGAGACCCTTCTTACCAGAAGAGGCGGCGCTACTCAAGCAGCTGCGGCTCGCCTGCAATCCATCTGCCTTTTTCTTTTTTTTTTCCTTTTGTATGTTTTAGTTTATTTTTAGTTATGTATGTGTGGGGGGGTGTGAGAAACTTGTTTTAGTCTCTTCCTTTAGGGGGATGCAACCTTTTTCTTTGTCATATCTCCTTCTCCGTCTCCGTCTGCGCTGAGGCCTAATCGCGGAGCTGGTGGCCTCCAACGGAACCTCGAGGCTCCGGAGGCAGAGCCAGGACTTACCATCGCAAAGCTGGCCGACTTCGGGGCTGTGGTGGCGCTGCAGCGGCAGCCCGACTTCGGAGCCTCGGAGGCTTCGGCCTCGGGCCCAGTGGACGACAACATCGGGAGATCGCAGGTCCCAGGTTGGTGACTGATTCTCCAGAGCTCCCACAACAACAGCTTTGTCCGCTGGACTGGAGGGTGGCAGCTTCGTCCGCCCCGGGCCGTGGAGTTTGAACCGGTCCGTTCGCGGAGCTCGGATTCAGCCGCGGGACTTACCATCACCCGGCGGGGGGCCCAACATTGAAAGCCTGGATCGCCTCACCGCAGAGGGAGAACAAGGAAGGAAGAGACAAGGACTTTAAGACTTTTGCCTTCCATCACAGTGGTGCCTGGTAGACTCACTGTGGTGGATGTTAAACTGTGTTCATTGTGTGTTCTGTTATTTTATTCTCTGTCGTAAGTCACGTAATTTCGTTCAAACCAAAAGTTTGAATGACAATAAAGGATACTTTATACTTATACTTTATACTTATACTTCTTGTTAGTTGCAGCAAGATTTCCATTCTCTTTTCCCCCCTCACCCTTTCAACAAAAGTGAGATCGCCCAGAACATATTGACAATGTACTGACAGGTCTAAATTAGGCCACTGCTGGAATATTATGGATTATTTTATATCTTAGAAAATATATAAAACAGCTTTAAAAAAAAAAATCAGGATAATGGAAGCCCATCAAGTCTACTCCGCCATTTAATCATGGCTGATCTATCGCTCCCTCCGAACCGCATTCTCCTGCCTTCTCCCCATAACCTCTGACACCTGTACTAATCAAGAAACCCTGAGGAAGTCCTGAGGCATTAGGACTTTTTCTACTGGTACTTGAAGTATGGGGTGATCTGACAGAGATAGCAAGACACTGATAAAGGAGCTGTGATATGTTGTTTCCATGTTTGTAGAGATAGTTACATTAGGACACATTTTGAAGGTAATAAGTTAGAAAATTACACGGAAGGCAAAAAATGATTTTTACACATAGTGGATTGAATGTAGTCTCCCCAACGACTAGCCAGTGGGAAAGAAGGCCAGAGGTTTACTTTTTGGAAAGGATTAGTTGCTTCAAAAGGGCAAATTTTAATGGGAGTGAGGACGAGGCAGTGTGTATTTAATTGCAGAAAAGGTTTTGGTTCTATTTAGGATCCTAAATTCTGTCTTGTCAGCTGACATGTATCTCCTCCTTAACAGCTTCAGATTGTTGTTGCCTCGAGTAATTTCATGTTAGATCCTGTTTATTGAATGTTTGATTGCAAGATACAGCATGGAAACAGGCCCTTCAGCCCACAGTGTCCATGCATCACCCATTCACACTAGTTATATGTTATTTCACTTACTCATCCCCTCCCCACATATTCTTGGCAATTTACAGAAGCCAATTAGCTACTAACCTGCACGTTTTGGTATGTAGAAAAAACTACCCGGAGAAAAACCGTGCAGTTAAAGGGAGAACTTGCGCACACACACACACACACACACACACACACACACACACACACAGCCCTTGAGGTCAGGATCGAACTCCGGTCTCTGGCACTGTGAGACAGCAGCTCTATCAGTTGACCCATTGGGCCACAACTTATGCTATTTCAATTTTCGAATTTTTGCTCTTTTATATTTTGGGCTTGGAATTGCAAGAGTGATGGAGAATGCAAAGTGAGATCCCGGGGATCGCAGGCTTCGGGTGGCATTGCTGCTGTGACTGGGGAGTTAATAGACAGATTGGGAGAAGCCCCGAAGAGGTGCGAGTAACAGCAGCAGTCGGTAAGTGGTCTCACCATTGAAGAGCAGCTGACAAGTGGAGTGGGAGAACAACGGTCAGGAGGAGAAGGAAGAGGCACAGGGATGATGTGAGTGATAGGATGGGAAGTAAATGGGAAAGTAACCAAAGGAGTGGTGGGGACTGGGGAAAGCTATGAAGGGAAGAGGTTTAGAAGTCTGAAGGGGTAGTTCTGAAAGAGGGACTGGATCAGGGTGGGGATTGTGAGGAGAGGTTGTTGAGAAGTGTGTTATTGTGTCTAGGTCCTTACATGTGTTTGTATAGTGTCATACAGCATGGAATTAAGCCCCTCGGCCTTATGTACTGACCACCAAGCATCTATTGACAAAATGTAATCTACTGCAATGCTATTGGAACTTCCCTAAAATCCTACCATCTGATCACACTGAGGACAATTCTCAGAAGCAAATTAACTTCCCAATCAGCACATCTTTTAGCAAATGAGAGGAAAGCAGGGTACACAGGAGAAACTTATATAGCTACAGAGAAATCAAGCAAACTCTATACAGGCAGCATTCAAGGTCAGGATTTAATTTGAGTCACTGGAGCTGTAAGATAACATCATTAACCACTGGGACACAATGTACATGTACGTTAAGTCTTTGCATTATAGCCTGGTCATCGTCAATAGAATAGCACCCCCAATCCAGGTAAACCTCCAGGCTGCTGCAGGGCCTCCTACATAACCCTCGGCTGGCTTTCCCAGTGAACTGATGTCCCTCTCCTCACCCGACCGCATTTGTGTTCTGTGGGAGCCTCCCACAGCCAACCCTTTTTTTTTTTTTTTTTAATATTTTATTTATTAGAAGTGAGTACAATGCATTGGTACAAAGACCATGTTAACATATTACATTCTCTGTACAACTTCCCGTTTTTTTTAAAGAGAGAAGTGAGAAAGGAGAGAAGAAAAAGAGGTTGTGAAAAGTGAAGAATCGATTAGTGAAGATGCTGTAGGCGATACCCCGAACCCTTTCCTACCGGCCCACTCCTCACATTTGTTGTTGCTCGGGGCACCCTCCCAGGGCCGGGTTTAAATGAAGAGAGGCCCTAGGCTATTCCATTTGAGAGGCCCCTCCCAAACCCCCCACCCTCACGACGAGAGGGAGATGGAAGAGTCCACCAGATTGACACCGGTATGTGCAGACGAGCGTGGCCAATGAGATAAGAGCTGGAAAGCTGCACTTTTTATTTATTGCCAGTGCTAGTGTCGAGTCATCGGCTTAAAACACTATTATTCTGAAATTGAGGTCAAGGAAAATTACTGAAGTGTTGTTTAGAGACTACAGTGCGTCGTGACAGCATATGTAAGAAAGGCCTATGACAGTGTCAAAAATATTATACACCAGGCCCGTACGAAGCTTTTCAAAAAGGGGGGTGGCATGGCAGGATTACAAACATTTTATGTGAATTAAGTGCATACAGTGCATATCACAAGCGCAAAGCTAAAAGACCCTTGCGGCCAGGGTTTTAGATGCTCTCTGGCGCATTCTGAGCCTTATTTTGGAGCATTTTGCACCAAATTTATGACCAATATTTCAGAAATAATTTTGGTTGAGTCAAGAGTATGAGTGGTTGGAATGGGTGATTGGGGTCATTGTTGTATACATTTTTTTAAATCAAGAATTGAAGCTGTCCTTGTTTTAATAATCAAGTTGTACTTTAAAATGTTATGTAAAATGTTATAAAGGAGCATGCATACACTGCAAATAAAATACTGTAAGTTTATGCACTAAATAAAACCTTTTTTTAGAAAATGTTTTGTGTTGATTTTATTGCTTGTTACTGTTCGACTGTTAGTGTGTGCACATTAAAATATGATGCAAAATGAGTCACAAACTATGGAATTCATATTTTTAAGTATTGTTATCAAGGAAAAGAAAGCAGTTCCAATTGTTTGATATTAGTCATATGGAGGAGAAAATATAATTGCTCTAAAACCTACCTTAATTTTTCACTCACTAAAGATAATCCCCTTTCCCTCTCCCCCCCTCCTTCTTCCTACCCCCCTCCCTCCACCTCTCTCTCCCTCCCTATCTCTCTCTCCCCCCCTCCCCTCGCTCTCTCCCCCTCCCCCTCCCCCTCTATCTCTCCCCCTCCCCTCCCTCTCTCTCACCCTCGCCTCCCTCTCTCCCCCTCCCCCTCAACTCCCCCTTTCCCCCTCTCATATCCCTCCCTCCCCTTCTCTCTCCCTCCCACGCAGCGAACCTCTGACTCCGCGCCACAGATACTGCAGCCCCCGCACCCCCGGCCCGGAGAAATGGGCACTCCCACAACGCAATATTGCACTACTTACCTGGAGTAGACACCGAGGATCTTTGGTAGACACGAGGCATCGAGGTGATTGTGTGGAGTGCAAATGGAGATCTGAACCCGCCCAGTCCCACTGCGCACGCGCGGAGAGACAGCGTCATTTTGCGTCGCTCCTGCGTCACCATTTTCCCCCAACTGCACAGGCGCGGATGGTCGCAATTTTTTCCCCCAAAACTTCCAGCAGCCGTAACCAGAATTTCGGGTAATTTCCGTTAAGTGGAAACGCTGATAGCTCTCCAATTTTTTTTTTTCTCTGGATTTTTTTTACTCCGGGGAAAAAAACACTTTGGCCGGAGGCCCCCTAGATTTTGAGGCCCCAGGCTTCAGCCTATGAAGCCTATACTGCCCTACTTTGACAAAAGGAAGCAACTGACAGAAAGGCGGATTCTTGTAAATGAGGAAAATTTGTTTTTCTTTCAGCTCTCTTACTTCTCTGGTATAAATATTTTCAAATTGTACTCAGAGAAGACTTATTTTGTTCACCATTGTGTAGAGCATATCTCAAATACCTTAAAACAAGCAATAACTCAATTTTGACAAAACTGTCCGTTGCTTCCTTTTGTCAAATTAGGGCAGTATAGGTAAATCCGGCCCTGCCGAGGCCCCCCTAGATCTCGAGGCCCTAGGCTTAAGCCTATGAAGCCTATATGTAAATCCGGGTGACCTGTCGGGCCCATCTTTGTTCTCGGAGTGCGCCGGGTCCGTCTCAGTTCGGCTCCGCAGTGTATCGTGGGAGATTTCGCACAGAACTTTAACAGTAAATGTCAGCGTTTTGGGGAATGTTGTGGAGCAGAGGGTTCAAGGAGTGCAGGTACATAGTTCCTTAAAAGTATGTCAAAATAGATATCTGAAATAGAGTCTGAAGAAGGGTTTCGGCCCGAAACGTCGCCTATTTCCTTCGCTCCATAGATGCTGCTGCACCCGCTGAGTTTCCCCAGCAATTTTGTGTACTGTCAAAATAGATAGGCTGGTTAATAGGCTTTCGGCACCTTGGCCTTCATCAGTCAGTGTATTGAGTATAAAAGTGGGGAGGTTATGGTACAAGAGTTTGTGAGTGTATTTGGAGTATTGTGTCCAGTTTTGGCCACCTTGCTATAGGAAATATGTTGTTAAGATGGAAAGAGAGCAGAGATGATTTGTGAGGATGTTGCCAGGACTTGAAGGTCTGAGATATAGGGAGAGGTTGGGCAGGCTAGGACTTTATTCGGTGCGTAGGAGGAAAAAGGGTGATCTTATAGAGCTGTATAAGATCATGAGCGGAGTAGATAGTGTATATGCACAGTTTTTTACACAAAGTAAGTGAATTGAGAACCAGAGGACATAGGTTTAATGTGAGAGGCGAAAGATTTAATGGGAATCTAAGGGGCAACTTTGTCACACAGAGGGTGGTGGGTATATGGAATGAGCTGCTAGAGGAGGTAGTTAAGGCAGACACTATAACATTTTAAAGACATTTGGACAGATACATGAACAGGAAAGGGTTAGAGGGATATGGGCCAAATGCGGGCAGGTGGAACTAGTGTAGATGAAGCAGGTTGGTCAGAATGGGCAAGTTGGACCGAAGGTTGGCATACTGTTTGAATAGCCTCTACAATCTTACAATTAGACAGTATTGTGCCAAATAATACAACAGATATAGTTCATAATTACCAAGTCAAAATATATAGTGCATTTCTCAAAATAGTAAAAGCAATGCATTTTGAAATATTTATTTTTAAACTGCTTTGCAAAATTAGAAAATATATTATGCTCTTATTTTGGTGAATATTAAAGCAGATATATTAACATGGTCTAATTTAAATGTATTTGTTCATTATGTACATTCTTGCGACAATCACGTGGATGTTAATATTGCATTTAAATTGTACAGCAATAGTGACAAGTGGACAATATTGCAAGTAACCTATTTTGCATTGCATTTAAGAGGCTATTCAAAAAGTGGGTCACTCCCTTAGGATATTTTATGGAAAGGGTTAATTCCCCTAAGACTCTTAAAGCCTTAAACTACACTCATGTAATTACAGAATCTCTATGAAAATCCATACCCCACTTTCCCAGTGATAAATAACTAAGAATGAGATTAAAATAAAATGATATCCAATGCCAAGCTGAATGTGTTTTGTGCAAGGGTGAATGTACATTAACATTCACACTGGGGTGGAAGATTGCAACCTTCATGTGGTCCGCCCTGTTTCCACGAATGCAATCAAAACGGTGTGCACAATCAAATAAGATCTAATAGAACAAGTTGTCCTACAACTTTAGGCTGTGCACGCCATACGCAAGAAGAAGAACATTCCCACTGTTTATACCTTGTTTCTTTGTGGTTGATTCGTCAAAGAGGTTTATTTTTCCTGTATGGATATATAATTTGTACACAGAAATAATACTCCGCACAGTCTTTTACAAACATCAGTTTCTACCACAATCTAGCAATCTACACTCTCCCCAAATATTGGTAATGACTAAGATGGACTATTCCACCATTATCATTTCTAATATAGTCTGATAATGGTTTTAAAGATTGCAAGGGAGATGTTTAATCATTCATTACATTTCTCATCTGCCACTGTTTCTTACAGAGAAACTGAATTATTATATGAATTTGAACAATAAGTTGACCATAACTTTTAGTTGTGTTTGCTGAATAAGGACTTCACATAATTAAATATGTGGCAATGTTGAATGTTCTTCGTTGCATTATAACAGTGATGATACCTAGCTGTCCCAAACCACAATTGCAAAATCCTAATGAATTTGAACTAAAAATCTACCATTTATCAGCCTGCTTACAAATAAGCATGACATTTCCAATATTCAATGAAGATTATAGGCACAGTGCGCCATGAATTTACACTGTGAATTTACTGAATAATATCCAATGGATCAATAGGAGAGATCCTATCAACATAGAGTAACACAGCAAAGAGGAGTCCATTTGACCAGGTCTGCTTGCTGTAGCTCTGGGGCACTGACCCTATATCACAGCCTTGCACATGTTCTCTCCCTTGATGTGTTTATCTAATTTTCCTTTAAATTCTGACCATACCTTCGAAGTTACTTCAATTTGCTTAAGTAATTGTTTCCTCATCTATCTCCTGATTATTTTGTGGATTGCCTTAAATCTTTTATCCCTAGTCATGGACTCAACTGGAAACAGTTGCTTCTTATTTATTCTACCCATTCCTGACATTGAACATCTCTGCTGAACCCCGGTGAATCTGTTTCACGGAGAACAACTTCAGCATCACCAGAGTTTCTACATGATGCAAGTCCTTCATGTAGAACTATTGTTGTTATCATCAAGGTGTGAACAAATAAAATATTGTAAAATGGCAAATTAAGATCAAGACAGAGTATTCTACAAGTCCTTAGACCAGAAGTTTAAAAACCTATGAGCTGGCACCAGCTCAGTGCCTTCCCCCTGCAGGCCGCAGTCCACCAGGTCTTGTATTTGGCCGTGGGGGACCAGTTCGGCGGTCTCACCGTGGGCTCCTCCCACATCCCAAAGACATATGGGTTTGTAGGTTAATTGGCCTCTGTAGATTGCCCCTGATACGTAAGGAGTGGATGTAAAAGTGGGATAACATAGAGCTAGTATGAATGATCGATGTTCAGAGTGGACTCAGTAGGCTTAAGAGCCTGTTTCCGTGCTGTATCTGCCCATCAAGCAGACTTTTTTTAAATACTGGTGCTCATGTATCAAATTATCCAGCCAGTGATTTGCCCTATATTGCAAGCAGAAGCACAGAAGGAGAAAACAGATATAGACAAAAGGATCTGCAGGTACTTGTTGGAAAAGTTTTTAAAAAATGTATATGATCACGTTTAGTCCTAAGATGCAATTAAATCACTACAAGCAAAGAAAAAGTAAAAAGTTGCATTTACAATGCCTTTCACATCCTCAGGGTTTCCCAAATCATTTTCCAGCCAATGAATTACTCTTGACACGTAGTCACTGTTATGTAAATAAATGTAGCTGCCAATTTGCATGCAGCAAGACGCTAAATAACCAAATTTGTATTTGCTGGTGCTGATCAAGAAACTAATCGCTGAGCAGGATTCCCAGAAAAACCTCTGCATTTCTTAAAATATTGCTACTGCATGGCAAGAGAATGGTGTTTGGATGGAAGCAGCAGGACTGTAGGGAAAGAGATTGGGCAACTTGCCATGTCTTTGTACTGCTTTGTTTTTTTTATTTCTACATTAACAAATATTAACAGGGATCTGTGAGGTGATTTATTTATGAGGAACTAATTTCATTCCAACTTTTGTCTCAACAGCTGAAATATGGAACAGTACAGCACGAGAACAGGCCCTTCAGCCCACAATGTCTGTGACGAATATGATGCCATGGTAAACTGATTTCATCTGGTACACATGATCCATATCCCTCCATTTTCCGCACATCCATGTGTCTATCTAAAAGCCTTTTAATTGTGTGTCACACAGCATTTTGTGTCTTTCTTCAGTGTAAACGAGCATTGACAGTTACTTCCTACACCTTCTTTGTACCTACGCCATTCTATCTACTTGTGTAGCCACTTTCAGGGAGTTATGGACTTGGACCTCAAGAACCCTCTGTACATCAGTGCTGTAGAGGGTCTTCCCATTAACTGTATCTTAAGCACAGCTTTCTGTAGAAATAAAGTTTCTCTAGAATGTTAACATGTACACAAATACTCTTTTTGCATAACATCTGTTCAATATTTGTTTCCTTTAATTGTATTGGTGGCGATGGTTACAGTAGGATATAGGCTACATAAGTTATTATGTAGATTCTGTACCCAAATGTATGTAAATTTGAGCATACCTGTAAGTTTCCCTGAGATCAAGAATTTAAGCCAACTGGTCCAGATGGAACAATTGGTGCGGGAGGTAAAGGTGACTTAATCCAGGAGGAATAGATAACAAATCTGCAGATGGCATTACATTCCTCTGACATATTGGAAAGTTGACCTCCTTTTCTTAGAGAGAGTTGTGTCATTTGTCCACTTGTTGACTCATAATTGTCCAAACTCAATTTAAAATCATATATTTACTTCATCTGATTCACTGATTACCTAATGTTAGAAATGTATCTAGTCCTAAATTAATTTTACTAATTCATCTTAATTTATATTAATCTATGCCATTTATTAAGTACATACTTACAATCAGCAAACAATTGATGTTGAATTAATCTTGAAAGCTATTACTGAATCTGCTTCCACGATAAATAGGGCAGCACGGTGACGCAGTGGTAGAGACACTCGGGTTCGATCCTGACTACGGGTGCTGTTTGTATGGAGTTTGTACGTTCTCCCCGTGACGTCGGTGGGTTTTCTCCGGTTTCTTCCCACACTCCAAAGATGTACAGGTTTGTAGGCCAATTGGCTTGGTATAATTGTAAATTGTCCCTAGTGTGTAGGATAGTGCTAGTGTGCGGGGATCGCTGGCCAGCACGGACACGGAGGGCTGAAGGGCACATTTCCGCGCTGTATCTCTAAACTAAACTAAATACCAAAAAAACAATTAATACCTCATCTTTCTTTGGGTTCTTTTGCCAATTACCTTAATTGTATTTTGTAATACTTATTATTTGTGTTAAGCAGCTTAGACAAGTGTGCAAAATAAAGGCATCATTGCCTCATATGTTAATATCTACCTCAGCTACAACCAACACAGAGACCCATCATTCCAAATTGTCTTTGGCCCAAGTCCAAGCCTCGGGCTAGTAGATATTACATGGCAGTACTGCCGACAGTTGTACAACCGGCTAATTTTAGTTGATCATAAAGGACATTGTTTCTGCATTATTAATAAACAACATATTATTTTACTCAACTCTCACTGGAAGAAAAATTACTTCCATGTTGATAAATTATACTTAAACAAATCAAGTTATTCCTACACATTTGTAGCAGTGTTCCAACTGTCAGAGGACCCTGGAGCACTCCATGTGGATGGCTTACATAACCTGGCGGCACCACTGACACAATCACAGTCAATGTGCCACACTCTCAGTAGTAAGTTACTGTATATGTAAGTAGGCACACAAAACAAAGGATTGACACAAGCTTAAAGAATCATATTTTAGAAATCTAATATAATCAATTCATCGACAAATTATAATCAGGGCCACAGCAAATTTCTAACATCTGATTGAATGTTGTTAAAATATTTGCATTATGCTTTCCTTTGTGATGTTGCACTGAGATAACCAAATTCATCATTGTATTAACATTTCCTGGTGTTACCATAATTTAGAATTTAAAATAATTATTATCCCAATATAACATATTAGTTCCAAATCTATCAGGATGCAGCTGGTCTACATAGAGACCAGTGTACTGCTGCTGAATAATTCCACTGTATTATTTCAATGCTCATTTCATAATTTGAAACGTAATTTTTTTCACATAATGTTATTTCATCAAATCATTCAAAATGTTTTTGATGTAGTCAAAGCAGAACACAATATTTAAATGGATCATGACGATCCTCTCCCTGACCAACATGCCTAGCATCCTTACGACCCTCAAGCAGAAATGTCTCCACTGTACATCTTAAACACAGTCGCAGGATGGAAAATAGATGCATCCCCAAAGATGTGCTATACGGGGAGGTTGCTAATGCACGGAGGCTAAGAGGAAGACCAAAGCTTTGCCACATGGATACGTAAGATATGAAAAATGTTAACATTGGCACTGATACTGGAAAGCGGCTGCTGAGAGCTGGGCGAGGTGGAGAAGGGACCTCCAGGTGGGTATGACGCACCCCACAGCATGTGGTTTAAGACCCTGGAGGCCAGGCACCAACGCCACAAAATGATAAACGGCAACAGCAACGCACTCCCCAATCCAATGTCTAGAGATAACTTCACCTGTGGAAGCTATGGGAGGGTCTGCCTGTCAAGGAGAGGCCTAGTCAGCCATACAGGAAATGCAACCACAGATTCCCCTCTCCAAACAGGATGACATCAAAGCCCCATCAATGTCTCTTGCAGATGAACGGATGCTAACTAGAACACAAATAAGTCAGGTTTTTCCAACACTTGTCAAAACTATCTGCACTCTACCATGGACATGCAATTGCTCTCCATCTCCATCGCGTGTTGAAGGGTCCAGGGGTACATTACTTCATCCTCAAACAGGGACAACCATTACTCCACCAACACAATCATAGAAACATAGAAAACATAGAAATTAGGTGCAGGAGTAGGCCATTCGGCCCTTCGAGCCTGCACCTCCATTCAATATGATCATGGCTGATCATCCAACTCAGTATCCTGTACCTGCCTTCTCTCCATACCCCCTGATCCCTTTAGCCATAAGGGCCACATCTAACTCCCTCTTAAATATAGCCAATGAACTGGCCTCAACTACCTTCTGTGGCAGAGAATTCCACAGATTCACCACTCATGTACCTAGCTGAACTCGTAACTGCATTTACTTTCTACAGATCAAAGAGGAACTCACATGGGCCCAAGCTACACTTGATGTATATCGAGACACGAAATGCTGGAATAACTGAGTAGGTGAGATGGCATCTGTGGAGTGCATAAGCAACGTTTCAGGTCTGAATCCTTCTTCCGCCAAAATATTATGGTTGATGAAACTGTTGCAGGAGACAGTCCTGATGCAGTTGTCAATAAATAGTGGTCAAAAGGTGGGGAATGGTATGTTTGGAATGACGACTTTTTAACATATCCAACAAAAAGACAGGCATAGATGGGACCCATATGTGCGCCTATGGGTACACTTTTGACTTGAAACATTTTCTATCCTTTCCCTTCATAGATGCCGCTTGACCTGTTGAGTTGCTCCGGCACTATTTTTGCTCTAAATTCCAGCATCTAGCATTGTACCTGTCCTTTAGTGGATTACAAACTTAACGTCCCATAGTAATTTCCACTATACTGATTCTTGGAAAGACCCTATTCCAATTCTTCCAGTTTATCAGGGAGGTGGTGAATCTGTGGAATTTGTTGCCACAGAAGCATTGTGGAGGCCGTCAATGGATATTTTTAAGGCAGAGACAGAGGACAGGGAATCAACTTTTCCGACCTTTTATTTGTCAGACAGTCCTCTTGCTGTGTGTGAGGAAATTAAATACTTAGGTCATGTCATATCTGATGACTGGAAGGATGACAAAGACCTCTACCGACAGCGCTGTAAAATTTATCTTCAAGCCAACATGCTTATAAGGAAGTTTTATATGTGCTCTGATTCTGTGAAGTGTTCCTTGTTCAGAACCTACATCACGCCGTTATATACTGCTCAATTGTGGTCTAATTATATAAAAAAGAGTATGCAGAGGCTTAAGGTTGCATACAATGATGCAATGAGGTTGCTACTTCGTGTCCCTAGGTGGCATAGTGCCAGTCAATTGTTTGTGGCCACTAGAGTGCCAACCTGTGAGGCACTCTTAAGACAGCTGATGTTTAGTTTTATGTGTCGCCTGGACAAATCAGAGAACTACATAATTGAAGCCCTAGTCAGCCCTCTGAAAAGCTGCTATAGATTCACTTCTAGGCTAAGACGGCATTGGTGCAATAGCTTATATATATTTTAGGCTAATATGCAATTTTTTAATGTATCTTTGTAATTCTTTGTACTGTTTGATGTGTTATATGGACCTGTGTCTGAAATAAAGCTTTAATAAAATATCAGTTGTATTTACGCCAAAGATGATACTCTCCACAATGCTGCCTCTGAAATGCCTTCCTTTTTCCGAAACCACAAAGTCATGTGATAGGGGCAAAATTAGGCCATTCGGCCCATCAAGTCTACTCTGCCATTCAATCATGGCTGATCTAGCTCTCCCTCCTAACCCCATTCTCCTGTCTTCTCCCCATAACCCATGACACCCATACTAATCAAGAATCTATCTATCTCTGCCTTAAAAATATCCATTGACGGCCTCCACAATGCTTCTGTGGCAACAAATTCCACAGATTCACCACCCTCTGATGAAAATGACTCCTCATCTCCTTCTTAAAGGAACATCCTTTAATTCCGTGGCTATGACCTCTAGTTCTAGACCCTTCTACGAGTAAAAGCATCCTCTCCACATCCACTCTATCCAAGCCTTTCAAACTATGACCCTTCATCAACTAAAGTTGGAAGAATCCTTGACTGCAACTCCTGAACAGGGCAAAGATAGACACAAAAAATTGGAGTAATTCAGCAGGACAGGCAACATCTCTGGAGAGAAGGAATGGGTGACGCTTCGGGTTGAGACCAGACTGAAGAATGGTCTTGACCCAAAACGTCACCCATTCCTTCTCTCCAGAGATGCTGCCTGACCAGCTGAGTTATTCCAGCTTTTTGTCTGTATAATCAGTTTAAACCAGCATCTGAAGAGTTCTTCTGATCCTCACCTTCATCTCAGCACCCTTAGTATTGAGATAGATAGAATCTTTATTTGCCACACGACCAGGGTTGGTGGTATTTGGGTTCGGTACATGATGATACACTGCTTTAGTCACATTAACACTAATAACAACACAGATCACAGTAATAAAGTGCATCCATACCACATCACAAATCACAAATCTCACCAACAATACATAGTGCAAAAGAACAGACAAAGACCATAGACAAGACACTGTATACATCAAAAGTCCTTAATATTGACTGTTATTGGAGGGAATTGAGTGTTCTTATTGCTGAGGGGAAGAAACTGTTTTTAAAGCGGGTGGATTTTGTAGCGTGAACGTCATAATTTGCAATTTTCACCAGCTTCAACAAGATTCTAAGGGACATAATTTCCTCTTTTGGCAATTTACTGAATTGCCCTCTTTGTGACATTGGAGTCCGATCTTCAATCCCAGTAATCACACTCATTCTTACAGCACTTTCCCATTCAACATTCAAGACATTTGGGCAGGTAGACAAATATGAAAGGTTTAAAGGGTCATGGCCAAACATGGGCAGGTAGGAACAAAGTAGTTGGGGCATTGCGGAAGGCATGGATGAGTTAGGCTGAAGGATCTGTTTCCATGATGTATGACTATGACCCCAGCTGCAAGTGATGTAATACGTGTCATTTTATCTCTTCCCTTCCCACCACACAGGGCCCGAACAATACTTCCAATTAAGGTACAGGTAGAAAGTAAATGGGTGATGGGAGCAGGCAGAATATTCAGGAATCCCCAGTGGCTATTTCCCTCGAAAACAAGTACACCCTTTTGGAAACTGTTGTCGGGGGGATGACTCTTCAGAGGAGAGTAATACCTACATTCAGTTCTGTGGCACTAGGCCTGGCTCTGAAACACAGCATGGAAGTCAGACAGGGCTATAATGATAGGAGGTCCATTAGTTAGGGGATCAGACAGAAGATTTGTGACAGAAATCGATGATGGTGTATAGCCTCCCATGGCATCATAGACATTCTCAAGGGGGAGAACAAGCAGCCAGCAGCCATTGTGCATAATGGCAGAAAAGAAAAGAGTGCAGTGTGAACATTGGGAGATAGGCAAAAAGGTTACAAAGCAGGACCACAAAGGTAGAAATCGCTGGATTACTCCTGCTTTCATGTGCTGGTGAGGGCGTGAATAGAAAAATAGGACAGATGAATGCATGGCTGAGGAGTTGGTTGAGGGAGAAGATTTTTAGACCATTAGGATTGCTTCTAGGGCAGAAATCACCTGTACAAGAGGGAAAGGTTGCACCTGAACTGAAGGGGGACTGTTATACAGGCGGGCAACTTTGTGAGTGCTACTTGGTTGGGTTTAAACCTGATTGGCAGTGGGTGCTGGATCCAATGCAAGGGTGAGGCAGGTGGGAGGCTGGAAGTCAGAAGTTAATAACAGCCAGCTCCGTAGAAAGGAATGAATTGAGCATAGCTGGGAGCAAGAAAAGATGGATTACTTCGCATTCATTTCAATGGCTCTTCAGAGACCTGACAGGTAAGGCAGTTGAACTTGGGGCATGGAAAGGAATGTGCAACTGCGACATTATAGCCATTATGGAAATATGGCTAAGGAAAGGACAGGATGGCGGCTTAATGTAAAACAGGAGGAGGAGTTATTTTATTGATAAAGGATGAAGGAGAACATTGGGACAATGGTTGCCTGTATCATTGAATTTACAGCACAGTAGAAGTTTCTGTGCTGTGTGAGTCTATGTTAAATGCAGTGGACTCTGCAGTGCCTATAACCCATGCATATGTAAATAAATAATTTCAAACAAATAAATAAATAAGATAGAAACATAAAAAAGTGAGGTTGAAGCAATACAATAAAATACAAAAATTCTGATTGTGTAAACAACATATAACATTTGGGCAAGTCTGACAAAATTGACAACAGGGAGACAGATTAGAAACATAGGCGGAAGAATGAGGATGAAATGCTGAAAAAGTTTCAGAGAGAAGGTTATCAAAACAAGAAGCAAATAACTGGAGACGTTTAATGGGACAAATATTGCAACAGTTTCAAATTAAATTTCAGAAATAAAAGGAAAAGTATGAAAAATAGGGAGAAAACCACATTAAAGTGGACGATTCAACTGCAGTTGCAGGCATGTGGATGTTGTGGGTTGAATGACTTCTACTGTGTTGTAAATTAAAAGATACAATGACAAACATTATCATCTCAACTGAGCCAATTTTTCTGACTCGTGCTGAATGTAAGAGAGGACTGAAAATAGAAATGCAGTTAGCTCTGAATAAAATAAAACATATTAATTACTTTTAAACAATTCAATATTTATGATTTCAATTTGCAATCATCCTTCTAAATTGTCCCAAATCACATCAAAAATAGAAATAAAATGCAGACAGTCTGGTGAAGCCTTATTCAATTCTATGATCTGGCAACTTTCTTCAAAAAATAAGTGTTGGCTCGAAGTCAGTGGTTTTAACGGACCCAGCAGATTCAATGGCTCTGTGTGACGAAGCTACTGATAAAATAAGCCAGATGATCATCTCAGATTCACATTCACATTCACATTCACATTTATTGTCACATGCACCAATTAAGGTACAGTGATATTTGAGTTACCATGCAGCCGTACAATTAAAAGAACACAGCACAATTAAAAAGTACGATAGAACTTAACATAAACATCCGCCACAGTGATCACTGTGACGGAAGGCAATAAAGTTCAGTCAGTCTTCCTTCTTTTGTTCTCTTCTTGCTCATTCAATGTTCCTCATATTTATTTTGAGCCAATGGTGAATCTACTCAATGAGGTCCTACTAACCCTCAGCCAACTTCTAAATCTTCAGCATCCAATTGGAAGTTTTCAAAACTGATCTGCTTACGTGGGTTAAGAAATTTAAAAATGGGATGGTCACTTGAGACTCATTACTGTTAATGGTTTGTTCAAAATGCAGGTGAGGCTCTGCATATCCTACAAGTCACCATTCCTGTCTATGGGAATTCCCTAAACAATTAATTAAAAGATCCTAATAAAGAAATAGTTCGATTTTTTTTTTTACATTAAAAAGTTAACACTTAATTTAATTGGAAATTTCCATTACAATATCAAGTTAAATTGGAAGCAAACAAAAATGCACATAAGTTATTTTTATCAGCAATCATGTTTACCATGTTATTTTGTGGCATTGTGTCTGTTGGTCAATGGCTTTAGTAGAGAGTAGGGCAATTCTAATGACATTGTGAACACTGAATTAAGTACACTAATTGGAAGAAGTGCAAGTGAATTACTGCTTTGAATGGATGGCAGGAAGAAAAAAATAGAGGTGAAAGGCCATGTGTTGTGTCTCTTGCAAGTTGCTTAAGAAGGTGCCATTATACAAGGAGTGGCCCAGGGGGACAAATAATGGACCAGGGCGTCACAAAGTGAATGATCCCTTTCAAATGCTGAGAGGGAGTGGAGGGGAATCTGTGTCTGATGATGGAATTTTATTGGACTTAATGGCAATTGTGAAGGATGATCCAATGAACGCAGAGGGTGGTCAGTTAGAACATGAGGACTAGAGGAATCCTGCTCAGCAGGATCATCTAAAATAAACCCCCAGAATCCAACCACCCATACTTGACATTCAATAGCATTACCATTGCTGAGTGCTGGTTATCACAAATGGGAAATACACTGGGAATCACAAATGACCAGAAACATAACCGTAGCAGCACCATAAATGGCAATGCTGCATTTCAGAGGGTGGGTAGCATACAACAATCGAGTCACCACCTTGACATCACAACACATTCACCAACAACAAAGCACACACCCGACTTATGATGGAATAGTCTCTTCTTGCCCAGATGGATACAACTCCAAGAAATCTCAAAAAGCACAACACTATCCAGTGCAATGCAATCCACTTGATTGTCGCCCTACCAACCTCCCTATACATTCAATTAAGGCACTGTTACTGATGTATTTACCATCTACACATGCATGGCATTGCTAGTCAGGCAACACCTCCTTAACCACTGGCCTTCCTACCAAAAAGGATTGGAGCAGAAGATGCAGGGGCAAGCAATCACTTGCAGGTTGCCCTCCACATTACACTACATTCTGATTTGGAAATATATCACTTTGACTTTGAACCTTTAATTAACCTTTGGCTTAAACCTTTGACTTTGAACCTTAATTAACCTTTAATATTTTATTGCCACCAAGTCTAAATCCTGGAACGCTCTCTTTAACAGCACTGTGAAATGTTTTATCACCGGAAGAACTGCAGTTGATCAAGAAAGCAGTTCATCCCGATCGTCTCAAAGAAAATGTTGCCAAAACTTTGTTTTGCCAAATATGCTGAGAAAATTAAATGTAAAATCCAGGTAGAAATATATCCGGTAGATTTTGTTTTCTCCATAGTACCTTTTTAAAATGATTTGGATTATTCCACTTGCAAGAAGAATAAAAGTAGATGCACTACCATCACTGAGGAATATGATAAATATTTGAAAAGGAAGGAATTGCATTGCTATATGGAAGAGGCAGGGTGATTGGAGTAATTTCACTGAGCTGTTCCATATTATTATTTAATGCAAAGATGTCTGAGGGCAAAGTGCCCGTTGTGCCCAGTTAATGACTGCAGTGAGCACTCCAAATTCTCAGTTTTAAGCCACTGGTCAAATGTTTCAAACAGTTGACTGATAGGAGTTGTATACGATTACAATATCTACGATGCCAGCAAGACGCAGGAGCTAGTTATTTATTTCAGGAAACAGAGTGGAATACAAGACCTATTCAGCAACAATGGTGCTGAAGTGGAAATGGTTGAGAGCTTCAAATTCCTAGGTGTAAATATCACCAATAATTTGTCCTGGACCAACCACATTGAAACTATGGCCAAAAAAGCATCCCAACATCATAACTTCATCAGTCTGAAGAAGGGTCTCGACCCGAAACGTCACCTAGGAGACTAAGTACGTTTGGCATGTCTCCAACAGTGTTTCAACTTCTACAGATATACGGTAGAAAGCATACTATCTGGTTTATCACAGCTTGGGGTGCCACAGCTCTGCCCAAGCCCGCAATAAATTGGAGAGAATTGTAGCTCAGTCCATCATACAGACCAGCGTTCCCACCACCGACTATCTACACTTCAGGCTGCCTAGCGAATGCAACCAATATAATTAAGGACCTTTTTCACCCGATCATTCCCTGTTCCTCCTCTTGTCAGGCAAATGATACAAAAGCTTAAAGGCATGTGCCACCAGATTCAGTAACAGTTCCTTCTCTCCTGTTATGAAATTACAGATAACCCTTGTTATTATGGACCATAGAAGGGGAATGGTGTCCGTTATTGGCAATTGTCCACTACAACTGAGGAAGGGATTCATTCCAATCATCCAGCAGTCACTCCATCAAACAACGAGTTGTTTTCAAATACAAAGTTATTTTTAACAGCTAAAAATGTATTTTTGTTACAGCAAGCTAAAAATACTAAAGGCTGTTTGTTACATTGTTTAATAGAGTATCATTGCACTTGCTTGTCAATTTCAATGACTTCTCACAGTGTAACCAATAGTCTGCGTTCTGAAAGAGACATTTGCTCTAAAGCACTCGCCAGGGCCCCACATTCACTGTAAAGGCCCTGACTTGGTTTGACTTTCCAAAATGCAACACGTCACATTCATCTGAATTAAACTCCACTAACGATTCCTTGGCCCACTTGCCCTTCCGATCAACACCCCGCTGTAATTCTTGATAACCATCTTCACTCTCTATGAAGGCATCTATTTTAGAGTAATCTGCAAATTTCTAATCATGCCTTGTGCATTCTTATCATTTAATTAATTGTAAGTGCTCTGGGACTTTGTCAGATTGTAAAAAATCTCAAAAGAAAGTCCCCTTCTAGGATTTGCCAGTTTAAGAACCTGATATTTTTTTTTTTGCGTAAATAAATGTCACCGTGAACATGTCTTACTGTGCAAGGGGTTTGCATCCAAGGTTCTCCGTCAATCTGCATTGGTAGGAACTTGCTGGTTCTGAAAAGCAAAGTCACACGAGAGCTCCTGTTACAATTACAACAAAAACTTTCAATACTTTTATGTATTAGGTCTGGTCTTACATACCCATTATAATTATGCCAGGAATGGCTTTGTTCACAATGCACTGTCCAATTTGACAAATTTTGTGTTTTATGCTGGTTTACAAAATAAATACACAAAGTGCTGGAGTAACTCAGTGGGTTATCCTTGGAGAACATGGAGAGATGCGGTTTTGGGTCAGGAGCATTCTTCTGACTTGAAGATCAGAATGACAGCTTGAATGTGACGTATAACTGCTCATTGGTGCAAGTATTATTTTTGCCTTAATTAAAGGTTCAAAGTTAACTTGAAAAGATTGCAATGCTGAGGGAGATTTTATATCTATTAAAAAGATATTCTAAATATTCAAAAGACACACACATATACATAAAAAGGCAATTTAAAAGTTTTATTCTACCCCAAAAGTTTCTAATCTGGCACAAAGACTTCACAGATTTTTCATTTTTAATATTTTTGCATTAATTCTGAGATTTAATGAGCCGAAGGTAGGAGCGGGAATAACAAGCAGCTCAAGAAATTTAGAAGACTTCATCATTGTAGCCAGAAATAACTTGGTTATGCTGACTCTCTAAATTGAGCTCTCCGTCTGCCCAGTGCATAGGATGACAAAATAATAAGATTAAACGAGAACTTACCAGTTTGAAGTTTGATCTGTATTTTATGAGGAGGAACGTTGAGGGAATACGTGAAGAACCCGCTTCCAACGCATGCGTGTCATTCTTCAAAGCAGCGGTGTGAGGTCACAGAAACTATAATGACCTAACATAGTAAGATTATCAAAGAGATACCAGTTTTGATATGATCATAGGAGGGTGGGAGCGGAGGGCACGTATTCCCTCAACGTTCCTCCTCATAAAATACAGATCAAACTTCAAACTGGTAAGTTCTCGTTTAATCTTACTATTTTACTTCAGAGTCACGTGAGTGACTACGTGAAGATTTCAAAGCTCTGTGGCCTCATGCCGTGGAATGAGTCCATGCTTCACAACTGCCTTGGGTATTGGGAGAGAGTATCATTAGCAATTTTAGACACACTTATACAAAGACTTGTGTGATATAACGAAAAAATAAAATGACTTCAATTTATTAATTGAAGTCATAACCCTTTGGGCAAATTATAATATTGAACGTAAAATGCTTTCCGAAAATGATGATGGCTCCAAAACTGGTTTATTATAAAACCTTTGGAAAGTCCTTTCGGATGACCATCCTGCAATTCTGAGGATTTGGTCCGTGGGTACCTCCAGAATTTTTGCTGCGGATGTTGCTGCAGCCCTGGTGGAATGAGATTTAAAAACATTAGTGTCTATTCCTGCCATCTTTAGGACACATTTGAGCCACCTTGAGATAGTTTGGGTCGTGACCCTTTTGTGCGGTTTCTTGTAAGAAATTAACAGAGCCATTTCCTGCCCTCGAATGCTCTTAGTATATTCCATGTATAATTGGATATGTCTTGCTATACACAGACGTTTGTCATATGGTTATGCCATAAATTCAATCACTTGATCCGATGAGCCTGGTCTGTTTTGTTTTATTAACTCATGTATGACAAACACCAGTTTCTCGGGTGAGATGATCAAGGAGTCCAGGCTCAGTTTGCTTAATGACTGGACTCGTTGTGCAGAAACTAACGCCATGAGCATAACCATCTTCATGGTCAGTTTCTGAAGTGATAATGCTGTTATGGGCGACCAGCTCCTCAGCATGTTCAAAACGACACCCACATCCCAAATTTTGGAGTACCTGGTTTTGGGGGGATTTGCATTGAATATGCCCCTCATAAGTTTTGTTACCAGGGGGTGCATTCCCACCGTGTGCCGCTCCGTTCCTTGTGATAGGTAATTGGAGAGTGCACTTCTGGCACTATTGATGGCACTGTAGCCCAATCGTTTGTCATAATGGAGGTGTGTTAAGAATTCCAATACGGCCGGAATGTTCTTGGCTCTTTGGTCGAGGTTGTTGTCAAAGCAGTATATGCCCCATTTCTTGATGTGTCCGAGGTACTGCTTCCGTGTTGACAGTCTTTGTGCGGATGTGATGAGATTCATCGTCCTGTCTGACAGCCCCATGCCGTGTAGTGGGTCTTTCAGACTCTACAAATCAACAAATCCATAGTATTATGGCATGGGTGACTGCCCCCTCCGTTACTGGATGATTTAATAAATTCGGGCTATGTCCAATAATGGAACATGGTTCTAACACCATCCCCTGTATGACCGAATACCACGGTTGAGTAGGCCAATCGGGTACTATGATAATCCAAGATGCCGAATATTGTTGAATTTTCCTTAGTACCCGGTTGATGAGGCAGAATGGGGGGAAAGCATAAAAAACGCCATTTCCCCCAATGCAGTGAGAAAGCATCTGTAGCTTCTGCCCCAGGGTCTGGTTTCCAGGAGACATACCTTGGTAATTGGTGATTCAGCCTGGACGCAAAGATATCAATATCTGGTCTACCATATTTTGCTGTAATTTCAGCAAATACATTTTTATTTAACATCCATTCCGTGTTTTCATTAAATTTGCGTGACCTGGTGTCTGCCACTGAATTTAGCTTACCTGGTAGGTATGTTGCCGATATCCAAATGTTTCTTTGGATACACCATTTTGTAATACCATAGACGGGTTGTCCATAATGATGGGGTTGGAGCAATACCTAATGCTATGTTCCCACCACTGTAGTTCAATTATAGCTTCCGTAGGCAGCTCCATAGGTCTATCAAAATGACCTTTGTTAAATTTGAGTGCTCTAATTTTTGCTCTTTGCAAATTTTGATAATGTAATGGCCCAAAATGTGTGGCCGGGAATGTAGCCACAATCTTCCCAATTATCCGGCCTACCCTCTAATGGAGGGTCTGTTGGTGTTTAAGAAGCTCGCTGCAATCCTCCTGTAGGGCTGCGGCTTTATCTATTGGTAAAGTTACTAATATATTGACCGTGTTAATGGTGAATCCTAGATAATCCATATTAGTTTCTGGTATCAATTTATACTTAACTACCGTCTGTGTTCCCCTCTGATGGGTACTGTATAGTATGCATCTTTTAAGTCAATGCTTGTCATATAGAAACCAGCTGATACTAATTCTTTAGCAGTGACAAAGGTATCCATCTTAAAATGAACATATTGAACGAATGTGTTTAGGGTTGAAAGGTCAATGATAATCCTGCAACCCCCATCTTTTTTATTTTTAATAATATGTTTGATACAAATTTTAATTGTTCATGAGTAGTATGCTCAATCACACCTTTTGTATACAATCGTTGTAGCTCCATGTGGGCTTTAGATTGTTCGGTTTTTATAAGGACGAAATGCCTTTCTGGTGTATGTTGTACTGGGGGTTTATTGGAATGAGTAAATTCTATCAGATAACCCTGAATACTGCTTAGAATATACGAGTCTGTAGTGATTTTACACCATTCATAACTGTCGTATTGCAACCTCCCACCCCCCCCCCCCCGTCGTGGGTCCCTTTTTTACAAAAGAACCCCACCCACGTAGCTCCATGGTTACTGGTGGTTGTATTATTTTCTTGTTTTTTTTAAAAAGGGGGGTTCTGTTTTTATTGATTGTGTTCGAGGTTGTACTGGAGGTTGATGGTTCCGCATCTTCCAGGGTGGCCGTCCCTGGCCATACCCTAAAAAAAAAGGCTGCCGTGGGTTGTATTGGTTTCTGGCAGTGCCACTGGTATGAGCCACACTTATCGGTCTTACATGTGGCTGGTACCGTGATCCAAAATAAGCCTTCGTGCTGGCTTTGATGAGCCCCAATGTCTTGGCTTCTTCGTCCAGTTTCTTGACCTGTTTGGACAAGTCTTGCCCAAACAAAAGGGTTGAGGTTTTAACGGCTCTTTGTTTGCAAATTGTTGCGTATTTGGGATCCAGTGTCGGCTGAATAGCAGCCTTCCGCATGCTATTCAGCTCATATTGTACATTACAAAACAGAGCTAGTGCGTCTTGGTGGTCTTTAGTTAGCTCTGTTTTGTCCAGGGTGCGGGTGTAGGCTGTGATCCCTGCCGTAAGCCCCTTTAAGGTTTTCTGGATTTTGAGGTCCTGGTTCCTGATGTCCCTCCCCATATGCTTCCAAATGCATTGGTTGACACTGGGGATTTGTAATGCATCACAGTTACCAGGTGGCAGATGTCTGGCCAGTGTCTCTGTGAATATTTGTTGTTGGAGTTGATGGCCAGACATGTAGTTAATACTGGCTGCCATCCTGGAATCCAAGTCTGCCCCTGTTTGACTTGGTTTGTAGTAATCCGCCACCATGTCCAGCAGTGTATGTTTTTCTGCAGATTCAGGATCATGGGAAGCTGTGTGATCAGGGTCTGGCCCATCAGGGTCCTGCCCACTCTCCTCCGAAGAGGTCGAGATTTCAGGGGGTCCCTCACGGGGTACCCATATGGGGCTTGCCTGCCCACTGTGGCTAGTCTCCACATTCATGGGACTGCCACTGTGAAGGAGCTCCTCCAGCAGCTCCTTTAGACGGTCTTTGTGTTGAGCTGCACTTGCTATTTTTGGCTGCTCCCATTCCTGCAGCCTTTCAGCAGTGTGCTGCTCTTCTCTGTATCCCCGCTGTTCCCGTCCCCGGTACTCACGGGTGCTGGTTTGCGGGCTTTCCTCATCCCGCCGCTGGCCACACCGGTCCTGACTGTTGGTCCACGTCTGTTCCCGGTCAGCTGTTTCTCCTGGCTGCTCCGTATGCAGCCACCCATAGCGGGTTTGTTCCGTCTGCCGCACCCATTCAGCCCTGGTCCGATATTGATACGGGCTGGTCGCCCGCTGCTGCTCCAAGTCGGGCTCTTCTGGATGGTGTGTTTTAGTTTGAACTTTGCCTCCCGGCCGGGAAGTAAGTTTCGTCGGTGCCAGAATGATTTCTGGCACAGCTGATTCCTCTACCGAGGCTTCTAGAGCCGACGGCTGCTGTCTCTGCCGTTCATCCACGTTTACAACGCGTTTCTCGGGCAGCTTTTTAGCAGACCGCTTCGTTTTTGCTCTGTCCATTTGTGTAAACTAAAAATGCAGAGTCCTTACCTGCCTTTTGCTGGTCCTTTTTTCTTCTCCCGTTACTGGGGGATGTCCTCCCCCCTCCTGTTGACTCGTGCAATGCGTGTAGCGATATGACACGCATGCGTTGGAAGCGGGTTCTTCACGTAGTCACTCACGTGACTCCGAAGTAAAATCAGCCTTCATCAGGCAGCCACAGACCACGGTTTATCATTGCTGGATTAAAAACTGTGGGCTTACTTGGAAAAAGTCTGGTGAATTTTGCTATAAAAGATTTTAACATAGTGCTATTTAATAACTTCAGACCATATGCATTATCATTCATTCTAGGACTGTTGAGATAGATTGAATTGTACCTGATGGTCACCAAGGAGCACTGAGCCAGTCTTTTTCCTGCACTTTTTAACCCGGTGTAGATCTGTCCCATTTCCATGGCCCCTTCCAGACCAATCACTTCAAACAACTGGTCACTTACATCTGAAAAAATAGATGGTAAAATTCATAATCCAGGAATGCAACCATGCTTTCAAAATACGATAGTTATCAAAAAGTTCTCCGTTTCACACTCTGCAAAACTTTTCAATGCTCCTTTTTGTTGTTGTGGCCAGACAAACGTAGACCGTTCAGCTCTCCTAATTTACAAATAGCTGGAATTAAATTTCAATTTTACCATTAGACAGTACTTTTCACATCAATAAATTCTAAATTGTTTTGAATCAAATTTCTAAATCCATTCTAAAATGATCAATTCAATTAATCTGGAGACAAATTCTTCAAAGGTATGCATGTTTTTTTGGGGACCAAATTCATAGCAGAAAATTACCGTCCATTAACTTTATTAACGCATTCCACATAATGTTAACAGAAATGTGTAGGAAAGAACTGCAGATGCTGGTTTAAATCGAAGGTAGACACAAAATGCTGGAGTAGCTCAGCGGGACAGGCAACATCTCTGGAGAGAAGGAATGGGTGACGTTTCGGGTCTCGACCCATTCCTTCCCTCCAGAGATGCTGCCTGTCCCGCTATGTAAACAGAAATGCCTGATTAGATTTTTCAGGTTCAGGAAAAGATCATGGTATGAACAGCTTGCAATGTGTAAAAGGCCAATAAATTGAGAAAAAACTGTGTATAAAACATGTGTTAAGGAGATAAGGTGGAGAAAGAATGTGGCAAAATCAATCTTCTGTAGCACAATGAGTAATTGATGCATTTATGTTTGCAATTTTTTAATATGTATTATTTTGGCGCAGAAAATATTGAACTAACAAACGGAGTTGTTCAAACATGTGTCCCGAGTGTTTCAAATTGAAAAAGAGAGATAAATGCACATCAGGTAGAATAATAACTAATTTCGTCACTGGTCATGTACTTGACTGCTAGAAATTAGAATTTGCCAATACATTAATGTTAATAGCAACAGGTAGACACCACATATTTAATATACATGCAGACAAACAGCGTGGTTGAAAGACAAATGGAAGTACATAATACTTGCATACCAGATTGGTATAAAAGTTGCAGAGATCAGAAATGGAATTCTGTTCATTTTTTTGTTTGGTGGTATAACTTGTCATGAATTATAACATTGAACATTTATGCAAAAGAAAAATGTTACTATTTGATTCAAAGCAAATGATTTGTTTGTGGTGAATAAAATACATGTTATTGCTCATGTGATGTTCTAAAGACATTGCTGGTTTCAAGAGTCAAGAGTGTTTAACTGTCATTTGTACCAAATACGGAACAATGAAATGATTCTTTGCAGCAACATAACAGCGGCAAACATAGTGCTCATAGATAACATGATAAATATATATTTTTAAATCAATAAATTAATAACCCAAAATAACCCTAAATTAGTACAAAAAAAGCCCAACGTCCTGATACAAGATAGTTCGTCGTTCATAGTTTAGTTCGTACTTGAAGTGTTCAAGAGCCTGATGGTGCTGTGATCTAAATATTTTTGAATTTAAATAAGGATTCTGCCTCGGTTTCATTTTAGGGTTCTGCTCAAATAATTCCTTATGTGGCTCATTGTCAATTTGTACTTGGCAACTCTTCTGTTGAGCACCTGGGAACACTCTACTACATTCTTTGCAAGTTTCAAATCTTTGTTGTTTTATAAAGAATAGCAGTAATCATTTTTGTTCAGTAAACAAAGAGTTTATAATTACATATGTAGCAATATTGTATGCCACATTATATTTTTATGATAAGAAGAATAACAGATTTACTCATTCATGCTACTGGTGCAGTGATTGTAAATTTGAGCATTAAAGTCAGAGGCTACCAGTTTTAGATTCATTCATTTTACTTTCAGGAAATTATCAATAAGCTCACACAAGGGAATGAATCAAAACACAGGAACATTAAAGGGACAACAGTTCTAAACCAAAGCATAGGGTAAACATCAGGTTGTATGGCATTTTACATACCCCCAGATACACATCTGGAGTATTGTGTACAGTTTTGGTCTCTTAATTTGAGGAAGGACATCCTTGTTATTGAAGCAGTGCAGCGTAGGTTCACGAGATTGATCCCTGGGAAGGTGGGACTGTCATATGAGGAAAGATTGAAAAGACTAGGCTTGTATTCACTGGAGTTTAGAAGGATGAGGGGGATCTTATAGAAACATATAAAATTATAAAAGGACTCGACAAGCTAGATGCAGGAAAAATGTTCCCAATTTTGGGCGAGTCCAGAACCAGGGTCACAGTCTTAGAATAAAGGGGAGGTCATTTAAGACTGAGGTGAGAAAAAACTTTTTCACCCAGAGAGTTGTGAATTTATGGAATTCCCTGCCACAAAGGGCAGTGGAGGTCAAGTCACTGGATGGATTTAAGAGAGAGTTAGATAGAGCTCTAGGGGCTAGTGAAGTCAATGGATATGGGGAGAAGGCAGGCACGGGTTATTGATAGGGGACGATCAGCCATGATCACAATGAATGGCGGTGCTGGCTCGAAGGGCCGAATGACCTCCTCCTGCACCTATTTTCTATACATTTGTGGCACATTTTAATGTTCTTCTATTTAGCTAAATCGTTTCACTAAGCCTATAAACTAATTTTAATGGTAGGAGGGGGGGGGGTTTAAAGATAGCTGGCCATCTGTCAGGAAAATACACTAAAAGATGCCATCTCAACGTTTAGAGAGGCACATATTAATCTTATGCATATATCAACACAGAAGGAGGCCATGGTGATGCAAAAGATAGCATATATTGGAATGTTGGACATAAAGCAGACTGCTGGAGTACCTCAACAGGCAGTTTGTGTGAAGGGAAATGGACATTCAACATTTTGATCAACACCGTTCTTCTGGACTGGAAGGAGGCTATTCAGTCCATCAGGTCCATGATGTGTCCCAGTATCTCCCTGTAATCCTGAAACCTTAGCAGCATCGCCCTTTACGGAAATAACACCAAGCTCCAGCTGCCCCTGAAGTCCCTGGAGGAGGAGTTCAAGGTGACTCGGGCCAGAGGGGTGATGATGTACAGGGACTCCAGCGCCCCAAGGTGGCTCAAGCAGGGGTGGAGGTAAAAACTGGGAGGAAGTGGAGAGCCGGCGAAGCCGTGCTGCAAGCAGAGTCCCGGATACGCCACAGAGTCCTGGTGGGAGCAGTGACTCGGGGAAGAGCAGGCCTGGGAATCTTCCCATCTCCCCAGTTTGACAAGGCCAAGGGGTCCAGGAGGAAGTGAGGGCAGTGGTGGAGGAGGAGAGGTGTACCAGAGCAGTTGGATTGAGGCAGCAGGGAGCCTGGACAAGGTGGGAGCAGGCCATGGACCGAAAAGTCACATGGACTGAGCTCTGGCAGGCTGAACCACAGCGCATCAAGTTTCTGGTCCAGGCAGTGTATGATGTCCTGCCCAGCCCATCGAACTTCTTCATCTGGGGCAAAGCGGAGATTGCCCGCAATGCTCAGGCAAGGGGACGTTGGAACACATCCTGAGCTGTTGCCCAAAAGCTCTTGGGCAGGGCCGGTACACATGACATCACGACCAGGTTCTCAAGCCCATTGCAGAAGCCATCAGCATGGGAATCAGCAGCTGCAGACGAGAACCACCCAGATGATCACATTCGTGAAGGCCGGAGTACGGCTGCCAAGAACCACAGCAGCCAGGAATCCATCAGGAATCCTGGTGACTGCGCAGGACTGGCAGCTTTCCGTAGACCTGGTGAAACACATGAAGTTCCCACAGCACATTGCCACGACCACCCTGAGGCCAGATATCCTCCTGGTCTCAGAGGCGACCAAAAACATCGTCTTGCTGGAACTGACAGTGCCGTGGGAGGACCGCCTGGAGGAGGCCCACGAGAGGAAGATGACCAAATATGAAGAACTGGTCATAGACTGCCGCAAGCAGGGCTGGAAGGCAAGGTGTAAGCCCATCGAGGTTGGCTGCAGAGGTTTTGCAGGGTAATCGCTCTACAAAGCCTTGAGTGCACTGGGCATCAACAGAGTGGCAAGGAGAAGGGCCATCAAGAACACCACAGAGGCAGCGGAGAAGGCCTCGAGATGGCTCTGGATCAGGAGAGGAGGTCCATGGGGAGGAGCGAATGCCACCTGAACACAAGTCGTGGTCTGATCAACCACGGCTGGGTCGCCTGGGTGAGGGTGTCTGATGTTGAAAGACCCGAAACACCCAATAACCCCAGGTTACATCACTGATAATGTGTTCAGGAGCATCTATCGATGTATTTTTTTATCAATCTCCCTGTAATCCTGAAACCTGTTCATTCATAAGTGTGACTCAATTCCGTTTTATTATTTCTGTGATCAACCTACATAAAGGGGCAATTTTAAGTAGAGAATTAACCTATCAGCACCTGGGATTTGGGAAGAAACTAGAGCATGTGAAGGAAGTCCATGCAGTCACAGAAAAACAACATGCACAATTGATGCAGACAAAATCTGAGGTCGGGATTGAGAAGAGGTCCCTGGTCTTTAAAAGTTTCCTGCAATTGATTAGAATAAACAGAGAGTGTTGGCAAATAATTTATCAAAGTGCAGTTCAAGTGCGAATCTGTTATGTCTACTAAATCAACTTTTGTTTTAGCAGCTGCTATACGTGAAGAATAAGGAGGTAAGGACACCCAAATCCCTCGTTGTTAAACCATTGTATATTTAGTTTCTTTTCACTTACACCATAGTTCAAAATGGTCTCTTGGTACCCAGGTACTAGGTATCGATTCAGTATTGGTCTGTATTATGATCCAATGCTTCCAATGGCAAGCAGTACCTACAACAACCACACCTCAGCATTCCCAAGACCTACATTTGTGGATTTTTGATTATTTACCTTTATTTCTACACATATAAAAAGCAGTTCACCTGGGTGTGCTTCACACTTGAAGAATGGCTGACACTGAGAATGGTGTGATCCTTGTAGTCATTGATAACAGCCAGAAAGTGTTTTTCTCTCTTGAGCTGATGGATAAAGGGTCATTTGTGTGCATGTATGGCGGACTGGGTCTAAAAATATTGGTTGCCAGGAGACAAAGGGGGCCCACTTCATCAGGGGCCTACTTGATATAGGGGCCTCACTTCATCAGGGGCCCACTGCATGTATAACTCATAATTTTGTAAAAAGGCACCTGTTGTGATTTCAAATCCAAGTTTGATGTGAATAAGTACTGATTTCTAAAGTTGAAAATTGTCGATGTTATAACTCCAATAAATATGTGAATCATCAGACCATTTTAGTTCCCTTAAGAAAGCTAGGATTGGTGTGCCTTATTCAATGACTAAATGGAAATGAACTTACCAAATATGTAGCTTTTGTACTCAGAATGCAACAAAATGTGTAACAGACTTCCTCCAGAAGCTATTCTAAGCTTTTTTAATGTTGGGTTAATGCCAGGCCGATGTGTCAACTCTCAACACACGGCTCGAGATTCACCAAGGCCATCAGCAAACTAGACACATTTTTAAGGTTTCACATATTTGGCTTATTAAGATCCCAAATTGAAAAGTTGTACACAATGGGAACAATCCAAAAAATAAACATAGTAATTTTACTCTTCCTCACAGGTAGGTCATTTATTCCATCTTGCTGTGGGAAACCCATGGGAAACCCAACTTTTATTGTGTTTTTGTGTGTTCTTTTTCATTGTACCGCTGCTGGCAAATTCATTTCACTTGCACTTTATGTGCAATGTGACGAATAAAACTGATTGTATTGTATTGTATGCACCAGGAGCATGTGCCCCACAAAAGACAATTAAACAAATCCTCTTTTAATGCAGTCAGACAAGAAGGATCTGTCCCTGACAGTGATCCAGAATGAAGCCTTATTCGGTGTTCTTTTAGAATCACAATAGGAGAATCCTTGCTGTGAGTCTGTCAATAACATTTCCTCTTAATAAAAAATAACTTAGCAAAGCAACAGGAAGCAACTTGGTCAGATGGCTGAGAAGCTGTTGATAAAATGAATCCATTCAAAACAGAATCATAAAAGCCGATCTAGAAAACAAGCTGAAGTGAACATATAAAAATAGAGCCCCCTTGAACTTGTGTCGACATGTGGAAGCAAACTTGCATGGGCAGGGTGGTGGGACAAAACTGATGCTGATCAACAAAACCTGGCAATTGCGTGCAGCACCAATACCATACACAGATTATACACTTTCTCATTGTCTGGCAATCTCTGATGGAGAGGAACACTTCCTTTTCTGTTGCTGCTCCTTAGTCATAGAGTCACAGTGTGGAGACAGGCCCTTTGGCCCAACTTGCCCACACCGGCCAGCTACACAAGTCCCAGCTGCCTGCATTTGGTCCATATCCCTTCAAACCTGTCCTATCCATGTACCTGTCCAACTGTTTCTGAAACATTGGGATAGTCCCAGCCTCAACTACCTTCTCTGGCAGCTTGTTCCATACACCCACCATCCTTTGTGTGTAAAAGTTATCCCTCAGATTCCTATCAATTCTTTTCCCCTTCACCTTAAAGCTGTGTCCTCTGATCCTTGATTCCCCTACTCTGGGCAGGAGACTCTGTACATCTACCCGATCTATTCCTCTCATGTTGCTGCTCCTTGTTATCTCCTGTATGTATCTGTCATTATTTATTTTCTTCCCCCTTTAATGGAATGTGTTCTCTCTATTACAGTCTGTTTTGTTTTCTTGTCTTTCACCTATATTTGTTTGTTTATCTATATTTTTGTTGTCTCCCCTCTTTGCTGGCTTATTCCCTCACAGCAACCAAACCAATGGAAATGGTGGCTGCAAACTCTCAACATAGAAACATAGAAACATAGAAAATGGGTGCAGGAGGAGGCCATTCGGCCCTTGAAGCCAGCACCGCCATTCATTGTGATCATTGCTGATCGTCCCCAATCAATAACCCGTGCCTGCTTTCTCCCCATATCCCTTGATTCCACTAGCCCCGAGAGCTCTATCTAACTCTCTCTTAAACCCATCCAGTGATTTGGCCTCCACTGCCCTCAGTGGCAGGGAATTCCACAAAATCACAACTCTCTGGGTGAAAAGGTTTTTTCTCACCTCAGTCTTAAATGGCTTCCCTTTTATTCTAAGACTGTGGCCCCTGGTTCTGGACTCGCCCAACATTGGGAACATTTTTCCTGCATCTAGCTTGTCCAGTCCTTTTATAATTTTATATGTTTCTATAAGATCACCCCTCATCCTTCTAAACTCCAGTGAATACAAGCCTAGTCTTTTCAATCTTTCAAGATCGGCAATGAGAGCCAGCAGGGCCATAGGCAACATGAGGGACAGGGTAAAACCCTCATTGATAATTTACAGTCTATCGTACAACCCATAATAGCTATTTCTTTCCAATGAAGGTGGATGGACCATGGAACACATTATTTTAAATTGCTCTTCCATGATTTCAATGTATTCCCAGTGCAGAACTCGAAAAAGAGATATCTGACAAAACTCCCGTGGCATTAATTATGATTTGCATGAAAAAGTGCAAAACTTGCACTAAAAGTGTGGATAATGGAGAATGGATGGGCATTTGGGTGAATAAAAACAGATTTACTCAGACAATGTAGTGCCGGAGGAGGTAGGTGAGGCAGGTACTATCGCAATGTTTAAGAAACATTTAGACAGGAACATGGATGGGGCAGGTTTAGAGGGAAATGGGCCAAACGCAGGCAGGTGGGATGAGTGTAGATGGGACATGTTGGCCGGTGTGGGCAAGTTGGGCCAAAGGGCCTGTTTAAACACTGTAAAACTCGATGACTCTATGAACTTACTCTACCCTCCCATTGCTGCCAGTACTACAGTACAATAACAGGATTGTCCAACTAGCTACGCACAAAATGCTGGAGTAATTCAGCGGGACAGGCAGCATCTCTAGATAGAAGGAATGGGTGATGTTTCGGCTTGAGACCCTTCTACAGTCTGAAGAAGGGTCTCGATCTGAAACGTCACACATTCCTATCCAGAGATGCTGTCTGTCCCGCTAAGTTACTACAGAATTTTGTGTCTCGCTTCGGTGTAAACCAGCATCTGCAGTTCCTTCCTACACATTTTGTCCAATTAAGTGTTAGAATCAAGTTAAACAACAATGGTTGACCACAGCCCAGCAGGGGACTCTTAAGTGTCCACGCTCTTGGAGAGCAGTACTGTAAAACTAATTTGAAAATGGTTGGTTTCTGAGACAATCTAAGAAGGCAGGCACGGGTTATTGATTGGGGATGATCAGCCATGATCACAATGAATGGCGGTGCTGGCTTGAAGGGCCGAATGGCCTGCACCTATTTTCTATGATTCTAGTCGTGCTTATGAGAAGTTATGATGTAATTTCTTGTTGGAATCATTTATTTACTGACATGAATATAAAAAGCTGGCATAAAAAGCTGCAAAGTGGGTAGTGCAAGGAAGTGTAGCAAGTTAATACAAAAAAACAATTTAAAGCATGACAAGCTTTTAATTTGCCATCTTCATTTCATCTTGTTCAAACAAGAGGACATGACTTCAGAATTAAAGGGTCAGAGGTTTAGGGGTAACATGAGGGGGAACTTCTTTACTCAGAGAGTGGTAGCGGTGTGGAATGAGCTTCCAGTGGAAGTGGTGGAGGCAGATTCGTTGGTATCATTTAAAAATAAATTGGATAGGCATATGGATGAGAAGGGAATGGAGGGTTATGGTATGAGTGCAGGCAGGTGGGACTAAGGGAAAAAAGTTGTTTGGCACGGACTTGTAGGGCCGAGATGGCCTGTTTCCGTGCTGTAATTGTTATATGGTTATATGGTTGTCATGCAATATAAAAACGCAGAGTCTCTAAGCAATAAGAAGAAGAGTATGGCATGGGCCGGAGTGCAGGAATACACAGCATTCAGGGACCAATGTAAATACTGAATTGGGTATTCTTGCAATTCATTTCTATTGACACCTATATTTTTCACTCTCTTTCACCCCATCTCAATGACAGCTATGAAAATAAGTAGGTTCTAATTAACATCAATAAATACAGTTCATAATTCATGCTTTCAAAAACAAATTCATTCTTTAATTAAGAAAAAAAACTTCAATCCTGAGGAACGATGTACGAGTATTTCCGCTTTTGTACAGACTGCTAGAGTCAGTTATTAAAGATGGGATAGCAGCACATTTGGAAAGTGGTGAAATCATTGGACAAAGTCAGCATGGATTTACAAAAGGTAAATCATGTCTGACGAATCTTATAGAATTTTTCGAGGATGTAACTAGTAGCGTGGATAGGGGAGAACCAGTGGATGTGGTGTATCTGGACTTCCAGAAGGCTTTCGACAAGGTCCCACATAAGAGATTAGTTTACAAACTTAAAGCACACGGCATTGGGGGTTCAGTATTGATGTGGATAGAGAACTGGCTGGCAAACAGGAAGCAAAGAGTAGGAGTAAACGGGTCCTTTTCACAATGGCAGGCAGTGACTAGTGGGGTACCGCAAGGCTCAGTGCTGGGACCCCAGCTATTTACAATATATATTAATGATCTGGATGAGGGAATTGAAGGCAATATCTCCAAGTTTGCGGATGACACTAAGCTGGGGGGCAGTGTTAGCTGTGAGGAGGATGCTAGGAGACTGCAAGGTGACTTGGATAGGCTGGGTGAGTGGGCAAATGTTTGGCAGATGCAGTATAATGTGGATAAATGTGAGGTTATCCATTTTGGTGGCAAAAACAGGAAAGCAGACTATTATCTAAATGGTGGCCGACTAGGAAAAGGGGAGATGCAGCGAGACCTGGGTGTCATGGTACACCAGTCATTGAAAGTGGGCATGCAGGTGCAGCAGGCAGTGAAGAAAGCGAATGGTATGTTAGCTTTCATAGCAAAAGGATTTGAGTATAGGAGCAGGGAGGTTCTACTGCAGTTGTACAGGGTCTTGGTGAGACCACACCTGGAGTATTGCGTACAGTTTTGGTCTCCAAATCTGAGGAAGGACATTATTGCCATAGAGGGAGTGCAGAGAAGGTTCACCAGACTGATTCCTGGGATGTCAGGACTGTCTTATGAAGAACGACTGGATAGACTTGGTTTATACTCTCTAGAATTTAGGAGATTGAGAGGGGATCTTATAGAAACTTACAAAATTCTTAAGGGGTTGGACAGGCTAGATGCAGGAAGATTGCTCCCGATGTTGGGGAAGTCCAGGACAAGGGGTCACAGCTTAAGGATAAGGGGGAAATCCTTTAAAACCGAGATGAGAAGAACTTTTTTCACACAGAGAGTGGTGAATCTCTGGAACTCTCTGCCACAGAGGGTGGTCGAGGCCAGTTCATTGGCTATATTTAAGAGGGAGTTAGATGTGGCCCTTGTGGCTAAGGGGATCAGAGGGTATGGCGAGAAGGCAGGTACGGGATACTGAGTTGGATGATCAGCCATGATCATATTGAATGGCGGTGCAGGCTCGAAGGGCCGAATGGCCTACTCCTGCACCTAATTTCTATGTTTCTATGTTTCTATGCTCTGCAAATGTTAACACAGTGCATGAACTGTGTGCTTCACATGCTGTGGTGTGGAAGACCTGGGCATTTCTGCTGTAATACAGCAATAACATTTGCAGCTACTGCAGAATGTGGGAAATTGCCTGATATTTCCTGCCTACAAAATGTTGGACAAATCCAATAGAGCTAAATACCATCTAATCAGTCTAAGTATGGTGTAATATGCTTTGATAGCATACAAACAGTTTTTCACTGTATCTCAGTACACGTGGCAATAAAAACATTATCATAATCATAATATTAATCGTAATTTATTAGCCGTATGTTTTGCAACATACAAGGAAATTAGTTTGCCATAGTCATAACAAAAAAGCAACAAGACACACAACTACATAAAAATTGACATAAACATCCACCACAGCGGCTCCGCCACATTCCCTACTGTGATGGAACGCAATAAAGTCTTATCTTCTTTCCTCCTTTCCTCCCGCGGTCGGGGGAGCCGAACCATCCCGCAGCTGGCGATCAAGCTCCCTCATTAGGGCGGTCTGAGCTCCCGCATCAGGACGGTCGAAATTCCTGTGGCTTGGAGTCCCCGAAATCTGTCCCGTGCCAGGGACCGCAAGCATACAAAGGAAGACAGTTGTAGTTGTTGGATATCAATCATCACAACCTAGGTTATTGCTTCAAGGGTTTCACAAGGTAGTGTGCTTGGTCCAACCATCTTCCACTGTTTTCTTACAGTCTGCCTTCCATTATAAGATTGTAAGTGGAGATATTTAAAGATGACTAGACTAAGTGGGACCCATTGGGTCCCATGTTCACACGGGAGGGCTGGTTCCCCAATGCAATATTCCACCTCTCCACCAATTCCAATATTGGCGGCCAGTGGGGAGGGGGGGGGGGGGGGTTGGGGCTTTCTGGAGCACTAGTATGGGTGTTGTGGGCCAAAGGGACTGGTTTCTAGAGGGCTAGTATGGACATTATGGGCCGAATGGATTATTGGGCTGGCAGCTCAGTCACTCAAGTCTGGTGGGCTGGCAGCTCAGTCACTCAGGCCTAGTGGGCTGGCAACTCAGGCCTGGTAGGCTGGCAGCTCAGTCACTCAGGCCTGGTGGGCTGGTAGCTCAGAAACTGCCAGAAATTCTGCCAAAAACAGGTGAGAGACTCTCTGAGAGAGAGACGGGGGAGAGGGTGGAATTTTAGACATTTTTCATATTTTTCTGCAGATTACAGCAATGAAGGGCCTGGATCTCACAGGGAGTCTATGAAGGGAGGGAGAAAAATCCTGGGGTGAGGTTTAATACTTGCAGGGTGAACACTCACGGATGGGCTGAAGGGACTCCTCCTGGGCTAGTACAAGGCTGATGGGCCAAAGAGACTTAAAAAATAAATCTGAGTGAAATCTCAGTGAAAGTCACTTTTTCTGAACTTTTCCTGGCCTGGCACGGGCCTTTTGGGCCAAAATGCTCCTTCTAGTCTAATATGGGTATTTTGGGCAAAAGGTTTCTCAGCTAATAGGGACCCTGTGGGCCGAAATAAGTGGTTTCAGGCAGGCCAAACAACTCATTTCATTTCATTTCCATATTGCATTTCCCTTTCAAGCACAGGGCAGGGCAAACAACTCATTTCATTTCCATTTCCATTTCTATTTTGCATTGCAGTCTCAAGCACAGGGCAGGCCAAACAACTCATGGATTGTCATTTCATTTCCATTTTGCACTGCAGTCTCAAGCACAGGGCAGGCCAAACAACTCATGGCATTGTCATTTTATTTCCATTTTACACTGCAGTCTCTAGCACAGGGCAGGCCAAACAACTCATGGCATTGGCATTTCATTTCCATTTTGCACTGCAGTCTCAAGCACAGGGCAGGCCAAATAACTCATGGCATTGTCATTTCATTTCCATTTTGCACTGCAGTCTCAAGCACAGGGCAGGCAAAACAATTCATGGCATTGTCTTTTCATTTCCATTTTGCACTGCAGTCTCAAGCACAGGGCAGGCCAAACAACTCATGGCATTGTCATTAAGGGTTAACAAATCATTTATTACAACTACATTGCAGACTCACAGTTCAGTTGAATCACAACTTAGAATTGCAGGTGTGCCCTCTCCCTCGCGATTCTCCAGAGTGACTGACTCACATCCAGGCATCTGGGGTTTTATAGACCTGCCCCCCCCTGGAAGGGGCGTTACCTTCATCATGGTGATTGACAGGTGAGAGGACCAATCAGCTGATCTCAAATTTGTTTTAACACTCATAACATTTTTATTTTTCATCGATCGGAAAAATCCTCAGGGCTGCCTCAGCGGAGGAGGACTGTGAGTAAGATGGCCAAAAATCATAGCGATATAGGGTAGCGTTTTTTCTAAAATCAATATACAGCACAGACAGGAAGTGGTCAAGATGAGACATTTAGTTATATAGATTACACAATATTTAAATTCCCTTTAACACCCTTTAGCAAATGTGAAACTGCATGACAACACACACTAAGACCTCGAGCCTATTCAGGGAAAGGCTGAATAGGCAGGCAATATTTGCATCACCAAGATACCAGACCATTTCCAGTCGAGAAGAGAATCTAACCAAACATGCTTGACATTAATGGGCATTACCATCAGCAAGTCTCAAACCATCAATATCTTGTGGGTCTACCGTGACCAGAAATTCACATGGGTACTGTAGCTAGAGGAGCATGTCAGAAGCTAGTTACCTTATTCACCTCCTGTTCTCCCAGATTCTTTCTACCTTTTGGGCGGCATAAGCCGAGAGCATGGTGGAATACTTTCTGCTTGACGGGATGACTGTGCCCATAATAGCACTGTTACAAAACCTGGCATCATCCTCGTCAATGCAGTTCACTCGTTTGGCATCCCACACACCATCTTAAATATTCAGTCACTCCATTCTTGGCATATGGTGGCTGCAGTGTGTACCATCTAAAAAATCACTGCAAAGCACAAGGTTTGCAGAAAGTTGTCTTGCCATTACACTTTCTCATGCAGTGGAAAAACTACATTCTTCTCCAATTATTCAGAGACTAAAAGTGTGTTTGACTGTTCGAAGAAAAACTCACCTGGTTCGCTCAAGCCAGCCTTGCCAACGATGCCAGGGTGCATCTACAAGGTGAAACTCTTGGAATAGTGACAGCTTTCAAGGGTTTCACACATTGAGGCATGGTAAACAACCCAGCGCTGAGATGAATTCCACTTGCTGACACACAGGATGGCAACATGTTGGCCACATGCCTGTCACTGCATCTGCTCCTCCTGTGTGTAAGGTCTGAAGAATACTTCTGTATTTATTCAAGAAGGTGGCAGAGTACAATAGGGGAAAACCCAAGGTAGAGGTGTGCTGAAGAATTTGAGCACTTTTTCCCTTCAATGTTTCCCAAGACATTCTTGCATATAGTTCAGTTCATTCCAGTTCAGTTTAGTTTATTGTCACGTGTACCGAGGTATAGTGAAAAGCTTTTGTTGCGTGCTAACCAGTCAGCAGAAAGACAAGACATGATTACAATCGATCCATTTAGAGTATAGATGAAAAGGGAATAATGTTCAGTGCAAGTTAAAGCCAGCAAAGTCCAATCAAGGATAGTCCGTGGGTCATCAAAGAGGTAGATAGTAGTTCAGCACTGCTCTCTGGTTGTGGTAGGATGATTCAGTTGCCTGTTAACAGCTGGGAAGAAACTGTCCCCGAATATAATGTTGATAGTTACTAAAAAAACAAGCACTGTCAGTACCTTTGGATAGAAAAATTTCAGTAAAAAAATCAAAGGAGAAATTGCTCCAATTTTGACAAATTTACTCCAATTTTGTGAGGAAGTGGCAGGTTTATAGATGGTACAGATTTATAGATTGTTTAGTTAAGTTTTTGGTTTTTAGGTTTGTGTTATGTGTGGGGTGGGTGGGGGGGGGGGTTGAAACAGGGCTTTCTGTCTCTCCCTTCGGGGGAATGCGACTTTCTTGTCGTATCCCCCTTCTCTGCGTCCATCTGCGCTGAGGCCTAATGGCGGAGCTGGCGACCTCGAGGCTCCGGAGGCAGAGCCTGTCAGGACTCGCCCTGGGCTCGCTCCCGTGAGGGCGGCCCGGCTCGGGGCTGGAACGGCGCTCCCGTGAGGGGCTGAGACGCTCCCGTGAGGGCGGCCCGGCTCGAGAGTAACGGCGCTCCCGTGAGGGCAGCCCGGCTCGAGAGTAACGGCGCTCCCGTGAGGGCGACCCGGCTCGGGGCTGGAACAGTGCTCCGGTGGCTGAGACGGCGACCTGAGTCCAGGGTTCGGCCGCGGGCCAGTGGACGACATCGTCAACAGCTGGACTGGAGGGCGGCAGCTTCGACCACCCCCGGGCCGCGGAGTTTGAACCGGCCCGTTCGCGGAGCTCGATGAGCCGCGGGACTGACTTACCATCGCCCGGTGGGGTATCGCCTCAGCGCAGAGGGAGAAGAGGAGGGAAGAGACAGCAGCCCTAAGATTTTTGCCTCCATCACAGTGAGGAGGTGCTTGGTGGACTCACTGTGGTGGATGTTAATTTGTGTTTACTCTCTGTTCTGTTGTTTATTATTGTATGTATGGCTGCAGGTAACGACATTTCATTCAGACCGTAAGGCCTGATTGACAAATAAAGGATCTAAAAACTCTAAGGTAATCTGTGGTGTATTTAGTTTTCCAAAAGGCATTTGACAGTGCAACATAAAAGGCTGTTGCATAAATTAAGTGTCCAAGGAATTGGAGGAAGTGTTAATTTTAACCAAAAACTGCTGAATAAAAATCAGAGTTAAAAAAAAAGGTCCTTTTCAGGCTGGAAGGATGTATTTAGTGAGGTATCATCAGGAGTCGGTTAATGGACCATTAATAGTAATATTAATCACCTAGATGTGGAAACAAAATGTAAGGCTTCATCCCATATTCTTTAGGATATGGGATGAAATCAGGTCACCTGGACGATCCCATGCAGACAAAGGGAGAACGTGCAAACTCCACACAGACAGCAATTGTGGTCAGGATTGAACCCTGGGTCTCTGGCACTGTGCTGCTCTTCTGTGCTGCCTTATTATACTTGAAGACCTGCTAGCAGACAGAGAAGAATGAAAAAGAGAAGCTGCTTTGTTTAAACCCAGTTTAACATTTTGCAATTATTAACACACAACAAAAAATACACAGGTTTAAAACATGCTGAAAATCATGTACATATATAAATTATTAGCAAAGCAGTTTGCTTTGAAACAAAATTATAATCCTGTGCAAAATAAATATGTGTTTTTCTACTTAAAATCTTGCAACACAATATAGTAACTGCTAATGATGAGTTGGTGCCTTTAAAGATATCTTACACTTAAGGCTGTAATTGAATTATCAGATGAAATCAAATAATTGTGAATATGGCAGATTAAAATTGCAGAAAATTAATCCTGGCTCTCTCTTATTTGCAGTAATTTGGCAAAAGCCAGTAGAAATAGTCATGCGAGTGATCCTGTAAGGCCAAGAGGGAAGCTAGAGATCCCAAGAGTTGCTTAGGGAAGTGCCAGATATCTTGGGAGTCAGAGTTCTGGTGACCTTCCAAACCGCAGTGTCCAACAGTTGAGGTGATTTGGCCCATTGTAGTACAGTCCTGATATTATGGAATCCACAATGTCACAATTCAAGTTGGGTGCAGCTTGTACAGAATACAAAACTTGAATAGGCGAGTCCTCTTCACTTTGTCTTTTTAGGAGTTTATAATTTACCTTCAGAACATACCATATCCGAATTATGAGGCTCTAAAGTTCTTTCATATACAAGACTTCTTATCAACAGAAATTTTGCTGCACTGCATGCTAGCAAAGCACAGCAGGTTGGAGGTTTCATGAGACGTGTTGCCATATGTTGAACATATTGGTTTTACTGAGGAAATTGGCTTTCCCCATTGTTCTGGCAACATGCAAAGCCCAGTAACCGTATGTATATTGTCTTGAGTATTGAATCCAGTTAGCCCTAGCACTCCCAACTATGAAAAGAATAAAAAGAAACAAAAAAATGCTGCTAATTATGATAGAAGGTAATATCTTGAGGTTCCACTAATCTAAGCTTGGCAAAAATTTAAATCCTCAAATAATGAACAATTGAACACACTTCACCCATGTTTAATATTAAAATCAAATCCCAAAATAAAATTCATTGATTGTACAAAATCATTCCGTTACATCGTTCTAAGCTCCTAAAATCAGTTGAGGAAAATTAGCTTTAAAAAAAAAAGGTTTTACTGTATGAACACTGAAAGAAAAAATACATCTCAATGCATTTCGGGCCACAAAATAAGCAAGAATGAGCACTGAAACTAATATGAAACTCCCCTTCTCTGTATGTTCACAATGTGTCTACTATGTATCAGTAAGATTAGGCTTTGAAGGGTGGTTGTTTCTTTTTCCTCCCTCTGCTTATTTTCAATGTGAATTAGCTTGCAGGCTGTGTGGGAATGTGTACATAGTACACACCATCTCCGCCTTTTCTATAAACTCTGCTGCTTCACGTGTCTCTTCACATTACTGCAGTGTGAAAACAAGGCCCGGTCTCATGAATGAGTGCTGATGTCAGCAAATTGTGAATGGCACTCAGTCAGAGGGGGCTGACCTGACACACTCATTTCTAATGATGGGATGCAATCACCAAGAGACACCCTGTTCATTTCCTCTTTAAATTTAGAAAACCTTGCGCCTAGTTCAGAAATTATTTTGAGGACTTTACAGATCTTGATGTTAAAGATCTGCATTGTTTTTGTTGGCTGGACCCTAAAGCTACATAATGTGCTTTTTCATGTTTTATTCCCCATCAGACTTTTTGCAATATCCAAGTAAACAGTTAGTCAAATAAGCCCTCTATGTTCAGCAAATATCAAAAATTCTTCATGTTGCTTTCAAAAATTAGATATAAGGAACTGCAGATGCTGGTTTACAAATAGATGGCACAGAGTGCTGAAGTTAACTCAATGGGTCAGGCAGCATCTCTGCAGAACAGAGAAAGGGTCCTGACCTGAAAAGTCACCAATCAGTTTGAAGAAGGGTCCTAACCCAAATGATCAACTATCTATTTTCTCCAGAGATGCTGCCCGACCCACTGAGTGACTCCAACATTTTGTGTCTTTTTTTTCATTCAAAAATTGTTCAGTCTTACAATTAAATTTCTGGTAGTTAGATATGTGGTCCTAGAAACAGTATTATGCCTTGAGATGTAGTTTTGTTATAAAATAGCTCGATCTACGATTTGCCTTCCAAGTCCTGTGAGCATCAGACACACTAACATCGGAGATCTACAGTTATGTCCCAGGATGAACTGGTAAACATAGAAACATAGAAACATAGAAAATAGGTGCAGGAGTAGGCCATTCGGCCCTTCGAGCCTGCACCGCCATTCAATATGATCATGGCTGATCATCCAACTGAGTATCCTGTACCTGCCTTCTCTCCATACCCGCTGATCCCTTTAGCCACAAGGGCCACATTTAAGTCCCTCTTAAATATAGCCAATGAACTGGCCTCAACTGCCTTGTGTGGCAGAGAATTCCAGAGATTCGCCACTCTCTGTGTGAAAAATGGTTTTCTCATCTCGGTCCTAAAAGATTTCCCCCTTATCCTTAAACTGTGACCCCCTTGTTCTGGACTTCCCCAACATCGGAAACCAACTTCCTGCATCTAGCCTGTCCAACCCCTTAAGAATTTTGTAAGTTTCTATAAGATCCCCTTTCTTATAAGATTCTAGAAGATGGAGTCTGTAGAAGGGTCTCGACCCGAAATGTCACCCATCTATCTCTGTACTGCCACCTCCCCTGACATCAGTCTGAAGAAGGGTCTTGACCCGAAACGTCACCCATTCCATCTCTCCAGAGATGCTGCCTGTCCCGCTGAGTTACTCCAGCATTTTGTGTATACCTTCGATAAGTAGGAGGAGGTGTCTGAGAGTTGTCGCCTGGCCTCAGCTAGACTAGGTCTGCCAGACAGAGGTCCTCGTGCCAGACTACCACGGCACCTCCCTTGTAGACGGGTTGGATAATGTCGGGGTAGCTGCAGCCTGGAGAGTGAGCGGAGGGCTGTACGTTCAGAGGGGGTGAGGTTAGGATAGATAAAGGGAGTGGAAAAGTTGAGACGGTTGACGGTCGACATGGCTAGGAAAGGTTTAGAGGGATATGGGCCAAATGTGAGCAGCAGAAACTAGCATAGAAGGGGCATCTTTGTCAGCATGGGCAAGTTTGGCCAAAGGGCCTGATTCAATGCTGTATGACTCTATGATGTGCATCAATTGGATACCACTTCCTTGATATCCATGTATGCATGTGAGAGAGTGAATAGTGTGGATTGTTCATGCCTCACAACAGCTGTGGGTCCTGGTTTTTTTTGTGACCTGAAGGCACCTGGCAAAGCATGGAATCATGGAGTCCACCTCAGATACATCAACATCGTTAATATACTAACCCCTTACACAATTCATCCTCAGACCCTTTCAACCCCACCACCCCAATCCAAATGCGACTTCATCCTACAGCCTCAAAGCCGTTGTCACCTTAACCATCCACTCAAAAAACATACCAATTTTGTTAAACCTCACTCACAAACTGTGACTTGTTCTTCTACACTCAATCTACATAATCTGGCCAAATCTACATAATCTGGCCAAAACTACATAACAGTCTGAGTCTCTCTCACATAAACAAGCTTGGTAGCAAGACCCTGAGAACAATATATGTTGGCAATCTTGCACTACCGTTTAACATACCAAACACCGAAGCATTTCTAAACTAAGACTTTACTTTTAATACTTTAATAATGTTTTATATCGCAACCTGAGGGTTAGTCTACCCCTTCCTCCAAACTGATTTCGTTATTGGACTATAATGTCTTGTAAAATACACAGCTTTTCGCATTTTCTATTTACATTGGTTTATTAATCCACTGAGCAGATATTAGCATTAAAAAACTATATATCTATTCTAATCTCTTGTTGAGAATACAACATCTAATTTTGGAGCAATCACATTTTATGAATGTAACTCCGATGTGGAGGCTTTTAACACGATTGCAAACAAAAGCAGTATGCCTAATTACCATCTAAAGAACTTAAAACATCTAATGGCTCTCAGTCCGACTTTTGGTAATCATCTGAGAAGGTTTTGTTTTTTCAAAATAGTTTCATCATTTATCTTGGCAAGCTGACAATTTTATAAAGGATTGCTGGAAAACTTGTAAGAAATGGTAGAAATCATTAGCAAAAAAAATGCATTTCAGCAAGTCTCTCAGCATGCTGCATGATGATTATTTGAAAATGGTGATTTCTACTGTTGGATGATTAATTGGTCCTTCTTGTCCAATGGTAATGATTATTTATCCTTCCTAACATAAAATAGAACCAGGTTTCAAAAAATGCTTGCTGAACAATTGTAGTAGGCAAAGCAGGCCACTTGAAATTAATTTTATTTGCTAGGTATTTAATTTATCTCCTCTCTATTCCTGAAGCAATGCAACGCAGCTTACACACAACATAATATAATTCCTTTCACATTAATGGAGCCTGAGCCTGATGTTGATCCTAACCCACCACCCTCTTCTTCTCTGATAACTAGGTCAGTGAAGCTGACATGGTCCATCCCTCGTCTCTTTCCCAACTTCTCAATCTCCATTTTCGGAGATAGTCTAGTAAGCAATATCTACTACAAAGCCATGGATTCCCTTTAGAAACCCTAACTACACTTTCTCCCATCCAACTTGCTAGAAGACCTCTCTGCCATTCTCCAGGTTTCTCTTCTGTCTCTGCTGCCTCTATTCTGAAGATGCCAACTTCTACACAAGATTTCACAATATGTTTATCTTTTCATTCTCCACTCCGTCCCAATTGACAAGTCCTCTGTGATATACATTCCATCCCCTGCACCACCAAGCACACCCATTCTCCCCACAGAACAGTAGTCCACCCCTCCAACTTTCATATTTCCAGCACCCCTGTAGTCAAAGCATCTCCTTCCTCCCTTATAAGTATTCTGAAGAGGGAGTTCCTTTTGGGATGCTCAGGTTTACTAACGCCCACTCCCCTTCTCACTGTATTTTTTCCATGCAACTACAAGATACACCTTTTAACTGCACCCTTTCCATATTTCAGAGATCAAACCTCTGCATCTGGGTAGTGTTGGATGTAGGGGTTTACTTGTACTTCTGATTCGGTACGCGTGATGCAATATCCTCCACTCTGGGAAGACCAAATATTATTGTGGTGACTACTTTGTGGAAGACCTCTCTGTACATTGCCCAACATGATTCTGAACTTTTATTCCCCATTCCCTGCACAGATACTGCCTGACTTGCTGAATTCCTCTCGTACTTTGTTTTTCTATCCGCATTGTTTTACTTGCATATCTGAGGAAGCAGATTTCTGGAGGTAGATCTTTCTTTGTTTTATCCTGGGACAAAGCAGAATGTTGCCATTGAGATGAATATGACAGACTATCTCCCACTAACTTTGAATGTCTTGCTGCAGCAATTGACTTGGGTGCTCTGGTGGGACCTCCTTCTTGGAGCGAAAGCACTAGGCTCATTCCTAGATTTTGCATCATTAGTGAGAAATAAATGGTTTAAAAGGAAGATTTAAAAAGTTATCTTCAACTATTTTCTCTCTACCCATTAACATTTATAAAAATAATCAAAATCTGTCACAATTTAAGTATCTGAACAGCATGAATTATATGAAGAAAACTGTTTATGTGTAAGGTAATGTTAAGTTCAGTTGCAACATCTGCAGCTTGGGAAACAAATGGTTTAGTTTTTTTTTTCATTTTAAGTCTCCAAAACAGAAATTGTTGCTCATCGTTAATCTCTAACGTACTGTAGGTTTGGTGACTGGGCCAACCATTCTTTTTGAATCCTGAAGTAGGGGCACTGATTCTCTGAATGTCAAACCATTATGGTAGTGGCAGTTCTTGGTTTTCCTGCTTCTAATGAATGTCTTTTTTATTATTGCAGCTGCTCGCATTGGAACAGTAACCCAAATGTCTGCCTTTAACACACCACTGGCCAGCATCCAGAACTCTAGCAGCGCGTGCATACTGCCCACATTGTATTTGTTTTGTACCACTGTAAATGTGCTGAGGGTAGAGGCAGAGAGGTGATTGCATGCTCACTGTAGCCCTGTATGCTGTGAGATGGTAAATTTTGGTCCATTCATGATCAGCTGCTGATCCAAGTGAAAGGGTTTCGCTGTAAATGGATCTTGTCATCATGGATTTCTGGCTGGCAAGGAAAGCGTTCTGTCCATGAAAGTGGTATGCTAGAAACTGTTCAAAAGTGCCTTCATTGTAAAAGTTGCAGCAGATGCAAATTCCTTGCCCCATCTTTCATTCTCTAGACCATTTGTGTACTATAATGCAGACAATGCTCTTTTTAATTGGTGCAAATTAACTTTGAGACTCGTTTTACATTTGATTAAACTTTGGCTCTCCTCACCCATATGTAGAAAGAAGATAGGACATGGTTCCAAATGTAGAATCTTATTGTGCAGTAGAGTCCAAAATTTGTTAAGCAAAGGATTGGCACCATGCAAAAAAAAAAGTTAATTACATCTTCATGGGATCGTTATTTTCACAGCAGAGAAAATAGGAAATAATAAAACTATAATGTGAGTAAATAGAATTTGACTGGGGCTGACTCACATTCAAATCATGGGTTTCTGTAATGCTAAATACAGGGTGAGCAGGTACACTGACATGATTGCACCATCATAAGTTATTGGAGCAGAATTAGGCCATTCGGCCCATCAAGTCTACTCCAGCATTGAAATCATGGCTGATCTATCTTTCACTCTCAGCCCAATTCTCCTGCCTTCTCCCCATAACCCCTGACACCTGTGCTAATCAAGAATCTATAAATCTTCATCTTAAAAATATCCATTGACTTGACCTCCAGAGCCTTCCGTGGCAATTAATTCCACAGATTCACCACCCTCTGACTAAAGAAATTGCTCCTCATCTCCTTTCATCCTTTTATTCTTAAGCTATGGTCTCTGGTCCTAGACTCTCCCACTTCTTGGGAACATTTTATGTGAACCTGGAGTGAAATCCTGACCTAACTATGGTGAGAATTATTTCTTCATTTATAGCGTATGTGTAAACATAGAAACATAGAAACATAGAAATTAGGTGCAGGAGTAGGCCATTCGGCCCTTCGAGCCTGCACCGCCATTCAATATGATCATGGCTAAACATAAAACTAATCACAAAGAATAAAAAATATATCTTTGTAGAAAACCCATGGAATAATAAAACTAGATATCACAATAAATATATTTTCAAGACAGGTAAATTAATTATATAACGGACAAATATCAGACAGCAGATGTACATTCTTTAAATACACTTAATGGACTGTGTGGTGGACATTTCAATGTTTAACGTTATAAACATAATGTTAGGACTGTATAATACAATCACATTGTCATAATCACACCTTTTTATTTCTAGATATATGCATATAACCTCACATTATATCCCAGGAATATCCTACATAGACATAGAAAATATAGAAAATAGGTGCAGGAGTCTGCACCGCCATTCAATATGACCATGGCTGATCATCCAACTCAGTATCCTGTACCTGCCTTCTCTCCATACCCCCTGATCCCTTTAGCCACAAGGGCCACATCTAACTCCCTCTTAAGTATAGCCAATGAACTGGCCTCAACTACCTTCTGTGGCAGAGAGTTCCAGAGACTCACCACTCTATGCGTGAAAAATGTTTTTCTCATCTCGGTCCTAAAGGATTTCCCCTTTATCCTTAAACTGTGACCCTTTGTCCTGGACTTCCCCAACATCGGGAACAATCTTCCTGCATCTAGCCTGTCCAACCCCCAAATAAATTTGTACGTTTCTATAAGATCCCTCCTCAATCTTCTAAATTCTAGCGAGTACAAGCCAAGTCTATCCAGTCTTTCTTCATATGAAAGTCCTGACATCCAAGGAATCAGTCTGGTGAACCTTCTCTGTACTCCCTCTATGGCAAGAATGTCTTTCCTCAGATTTGGAGACCAAAACTGTACACAATACTCCAGGTGTGGTCTCACCAATACCCTGTACAACTGCAGTAGAACCTCCCTGCTCCTATACTCAAATCCTTTTGCTATGAATGCTAACATACCATTCGCTTTTTTCACTGCCTGCTGCCTACCTATTTAATGGGTATCCCCATAATTTGTGACATCCCCTATTTTCGATCGATTGTTGTTTTCACTAATCAAAATGTGACTTTTCCTCCTCTTACCTTGATCTCGATCACACCAGTAGCATCTTCCCATGAAACATTGAGCTGCAATCCTGACCACCCCTCAACCATGTTTCTGTTAAAGTTTTCATATCACAGTCCCATGTATCAATGCATGCCCTGAGTTTGTTTGCCTTACCTGTTAGGCCTCTTTCATTAAATTAAATGCAGTGTAATCGATCAGACCTTCCTTGCTCCCTGACTTAGAGATGCAGAATCACATTGTATTGAAACAGATCCTTCACCCTCTGAGCATCAAGCACCCACTTGCAGAATCCTTCACCAATCCCATTTTATGCATTCCACATTCATATCAACATCCCCATATTCTACCACTCGTTTAAATTACTGGGGATAATTTACAATGATCAATGTTCATTGTTTTCGGGATGTGTGAGAAACCCAGTGATCACAGGGAGAAACCTCACACAGAAAGCACCAGAGGTAAGGATTGAACCGGATCTCGAGAGCTGTGGGGCAGCAGCTCTACGAGCATCACTGCTGTGCTGCACAAGCTGTGCAACTGTGCCACCTACCATCAGAAATTTTCATCTGATGATAAAAGAGAAAATCATTCCAATCATCTTTAAAATTATGAGAATTTTCTCCCAGTATGGGGTCTCACTGGATCAAAAGTGATGTTTATTGTGGTTAATTTGTGGCATTCCATCGATTTTATCATGAAGAGAATTACTAGTAGTATGAACTGAGCACACAAACCATTGAGCCAAATCCCTGTTCCACATCCGGTTAAGTAAAACTTTTCACCAGTTTTGCTCTTAAAGCTGCGGCAACAAGATTTTTTCTTATATTGATGAACTGTACCTTTAAGTCAGTAACGTTGCTGGGTAAAAGGTTACCGCAAACATAAATATATCTTTTGATTTGTGCTGACCTGTGCATCTGAGTTGATACTCACCAAAGTCCATTAATAAAAAATCTATTCTAATTCTCACTTGTACTCTTAGTTTCGTTAAAACCACTTCTCAAATAATGATTATGGCAACAATAATGGGAACAGCTCAAGGCTATTATATATTACTTTTTATTTTTTTTAACAAGCAAACATTAGTCAACTTGTCAGACTGTTTCCCTTTAAAAAAAAAAACAGAGAACAGAATCCTTCAGGGCTCAATGGGCAAAATATCTACTGTCAGAAGGGATACTCGAGTCATTGTCAGATATGTGTCCATACTGCCCATCAAATGACAACAGCAAAGTGTGGCTTTTGCTATATTTCTATGTATCCTTCATTCCTTCACTACACAATATATGGGTGGGTTTTACCTACCCTGTTTACTTGTTGCAATGGCAGCAGTACGAACGAGACTGTGTGTTGTAATGGAAACATGATAGTGTATGATGCATTCCTCAGCCCAATGTAAATCATAAAGTGGTCAGAAATCCTGTCTGCAGGTTCATCAGAGCACATTCTACAAGGTATGCTGCGTATAACATGATCAGAATACATGGGAAATAAACACTTATGTTCCTCGCTTCTTTCTGGTGGAATTAGTCACTAGGAAATATGCAGTTGCTGTTCCTTCAGCCTAATTTCAAACTGGGTCTTTTCCACACACTCACAGTGTGGTCATTTCCATGGAGTTCCACTGGGGCCGCTACTCTTCACTTGTATATTAATAATTTGGATGAGGGGATTGAAGGCTTTGTGGCCAAGTTTACTGATAATATTAAAAAAGGTGGAGGGAGGCAGGTAGTGCAAAGACTTGGACAGGTGGGGAGAGTGGGCAGAGAAGTGGCAGATAGTATATAGTGTAGCAAAGTGTGGAGTTATGCATTTTGGTAGTAGGAATAAAGGCGTAGACTATTTTTTAAATGGGGAGAGAATCCAGAAATCGGTGCAAAGGGACTTGGTAGTGCTGGTGCAGGATTCCCAAAAGGTTAATCTGCAAGTTGAATCGGCAGTAAAGAAGGCAATCACAATACTAGCATTTACAGTGGCTTGCAAAAGTATTCATACCCCTTGAACTTTTCCACATTTTGTCACGTTACAACCACAAATGTAAATGTATTTTATTGGGATTTTATGTGATAGACCAACACAAAGTGGCGCATAACTGTGAAGTGGAAGGAAAATGATACATGGTTTTCAAATTTTTTTACAAATAAAAAACTGAAAAGTGTGGCGTGCAAAAGTATTCAGCCCCCTTTACTCTGAAACCCCTAAATAAAATCCAGTGCAACCAATTGCCTTCAGAAGTCACCTAATTAGTAAATAGAGTCCACTTGTGTGTAATCTAATCTCAGTATAAATACAGCTGTTCTGTGAAGGCCTCAGAGGTTTGTTAGAGAACATTAGTGAACAAACAGCATCATGAAGCCCAAGGAACACACCAGACAGGTCAGGGATAAAGTTGTGGAGAAGTTTAAAGTAGGGTTAGGTTATAAAAAAATATCCCAAGCTTTAAACATATTACGGAGCACTGTTCAATCCATCATCCGAAAATGGAAAGAGTATGGCACAACTGCAAACCTACCAATACATGGCCGTCCTCCTAAACTGACAGGCCGGGCAAGGAGAGCATTGATCAGAGAAGCAGCCAAGAGGCCCATGGTAACTCTGGAGGAGCTGCAGAGATCCACAGCTCAGGTGGGAGAATCTGTCCACAGGACAACTATTAGTCGTGCACTCCACAAATTAGGCCTTTATGGAAGAGTGGCAAGAAGAAAGCCATTGTTGAAAAAAAAGCCATAAGAAGTCCCGTTTGCAGTTTGCCACAAGCCATGTGGGGGACACAGCAAACATGTGGAGGAAGGTGCTCTGGTCAGATGAGACCAAAATTGAAGTTTTTGGCCTAAATGCAAAACGCTATGTGTGGCGGTAAACTGACACTGCACATCACCCTGAACACACCATCCCTACTGTGAAACATGGTGGTGGCAGCATCATGCTGTGGGGATGCTTTTCTTCAGCAGGGACAGGGAAGCTGGTCAGAGTTGATGGGAAGATGGATGGAGCCAAATACAGGGCAATCTTGGAAGAAAACCTGTTAGAGTCTGCAAAAGACTTGAGATTGGGGCGGAGGTTCACCTTCCAGCAGGACAACGACCCTAAACATACAGCCAGAGCTACAATGGAATGGTTTAGATCAAAGCATATTCATGTGTTAGAATGGCCCAGTCAAAGTCCAGACCTAAATCCAATTGAGAATCACTGGCAAGAGTTGAAAATTGCTGTTCACAGACGCTCTCCATCCAATCTGACTGAGCTTGAGCTATTTTGCAAAGAAGAATGGGCAAAAATTTCAGTCTCTAGATGTGCAAAGCTGGTAGAGACATACCCCAAAAAACTTGCAGCTGTAATTGCATCGAAAGGTGGTTCTACAAAGTATTGACTCAGGGGGGCTGAATACTTTTGCACGCCACACTTTTCAGTTTTTTATTTGTAAAAAAATTTGAAAACCATGTATCATTTTCCTTTCACTTCACAATTATGCACCACTTTGTGTTGGTCTATCACATAAAATCCCAATAAAATACATTTACGTTTGTGGTTGTAACGTGACAAAATGTGGAAAAGTTCAAGGGGTATAAATACTTTTGCAAGCCACTGTATTTCAAATGGACTAGAATACAAAAACAGGGATGCAATGGTGAGGCTCAATAGGGCATTGGTCAGGCTGCATTTGGAGTAATGTGAGCTATTTTGGGCACCATATATGTGGATGTGCTGCCCCTGGTGGTTTACAAGAATGATCCCAGGAATGAGTGGGTTAACATATGATGAGCGTTTGACTGCACTGGGACTGTACTCGCTGGAGTTTAGAAGAATGAGGGGGGACCTCACCGACACATACCAAATAGTGAAACGCTCGGATAGAGTGGATGTGGAGATGATGTTTCCACTAGTGGGAGTATTTAGGACTAGAGGTCATAGCCTGAGAATTAAAGGACGTTTCTTTAGGATGGAGGTGAGAAGGAATTTCTTGAGTCGGAGGGTGTGGAATTCTTTGCCACAGAAGGCTGTAGAGGCCAAATCAGTGGATATTTTTTAAAGCAGAGGTAGATAGATTCTTCATTAGTACGGGTGTCAGGGATTCTGTGGAAAAGGCAAGAGAATGGCTTTAGGAGGGACAGATAGATCAGCCATAAACTAATGGCAGAGTAGACTTGATGGGCCGAATGGCCTAATTTTACTCCTATCAGTTACGACCTAATAAATTTACGACAGTTGCCAAATATAATCCCTTCCTCCCCACCTTCCAATCACCACCAGCGTCTCCGGCATGCATCACAAATGCTCTTCCTCCACGAGACAGTCACTCACGTGTACTTTCAAATGATGATGTTGCATTTGTTGTTCACGAAACTAATTTTGTGAATGGAGAAAAGGAGGAATATCTTCAGCCAGAGGGTGCTGTATCTGTGGGAATTCATTGCACAGCTGTGGAGTTCAAGACATTGGGGTTTTTTTTAAAGCGGAGATTGGTAGGCGATTGCTTAGGAAAGGAGTCCAAAGTTATGGGAGACGGCAGGAAAATGGGAGTGTGAGCAAAATATACAGGCATTATTGAATTGCCTAGTAGACACAATGTGCTGAATGTTTAATTCTGTTCTTATGTTTTATGGTTTAATTTTCAGATTATGTTTGGCGACATTTGTGGAGCGGGGTGGAGGGTTTGTGTGGGTTGGATGGAGGACGGTTGCAATTTGTCCTGTAAATCTGCATAACTTTGTGTCAACTACTTGGTCCTCAATGAAGCCCCAAAATTAAAATGACCTGCGACTTGCTTATTCCGCAGCAGTTAAGTATTGAACTGGGATTCATCTCATCCATGAAACCCATTTGTCTACAGTTGCCATTCGGATATCTGCCTCAACACTTGTTGTACTGAATTCCATATTCTACTGTCCCTTCTAATTTCATTCCTCTTGTGATAATCCAGATATGGCAATCTCTTCTTACTGATTCACCAAATTACTGGTAGTAAACTTTAGTTTCTTAAAATCTTCCAGAACTTTAAACGTTTAATTAGATGTACATTTGGAACTCAAAGGGATGGAAAGGAATAGATGGATGGTGCTATGCACAAAAATTTATATGACATCTTCCGCTAGACACACGACCAAATCTGGACCACCCTCAGCAGTTCTGATATTCACAGGTGCAGATTAGGCTGTGTTGACATTGTTATTTAGGAATGTCAGTCTGAAGAAGGGTCTCAACGCGAAACGTTGTCTACTCCTTTTCATCTAGAACAATTAGGAACCGGTGTGTCGGAGCCATTCATGCTTAAGTTAGTTACTGTTATATTATATTATAGTATTTTGTTTAGATATTTCTAGCTGTATCTTTTTTGTATGCTTCGGGGATGGATTTTGATATGTAGATGGGCGTGTCTACATCCGAGGATGCTCGCAAAGCCACAGGAAGTGGTCAGATCGGATTAGCCTCGGGGATTGAAGTTACCACACAACACAGTTAGTAAGAATGAAAAGTTACAACTTGTATAAGAATTAAGAGGATCGGATATATTCATTTGTTATCTGTATTAAGGGCCTGTCCCACTTGGGCGACCTAATCTGCGAGTCCAGAAGAGTTTTTTTGACCTTCAAGCTCGAGGGCACTCTCCTGGAAAGCCTTGAGCTGGATCGACCGGCCGCGTTGAAACACGAGCTGCATCGACCAAACCGCGAGCTGCATGTACCGACCACACACACACACACACACACACACACACACACACACACACACACACACACACACACACACACACACACACACACACACACACACACACACACACACACACACACACACACACACACACACACACACACACACACACATCGCGAAGGTGGGGGCCAGGGAAAGCGTTGGAGCGTTTCCTGCGTGATGAAGAGGAAGGTAAACGGCTGCCACAGTGTATGGTAAACCCTTTAGAGAGTGCGGAGAGGGGGGGGGGGAGAGAAGGGGAGAGAAGGGGGGGAGAAGGAGTGGAGACATTTTGAGAAGTTTAATAAAGTTTAGCGGTAGTTTTAATAAACCTACCGGTAGGTCCTCCTAGGTTCTGAAACTCCAATGAGCCAATCAAAATGACTGGTCAGCGAAGGAGATGGCCTTCGGCTGCCCTCGGCTGCCTGTAAGTAAATAGCGACCCCACTCCACTGCACTACGAGTTAAAAAGACCCATGCCGACCAAGGTTTCCTCGCGGAAAAACTTTCAATATGCTGATACATTTTCCGCGACCTAGCTGAGGCCGCGAGTATTCGTGAACTTCCCTCGAGCATGAAGGAGAGTTCCAGTGACCTCACAGGAGCTCCAAGGACCTCGTGTCGACCATGCTGCGAGTTTGAGTCAAGGGAAAACTCTTCTAAAGTCATAGATTAGGTCGCCCAAGTGGGACAGGCCCTTTACTACTTCCATATAGGACCAATTAAACTGGAAATAATGACTGGAAGATTTGTTTTTACTATCAGCGACTGGGAAAGTTCTTTCACTCTGACATTCCCGAGTAGTAATGGCAATTAAAAGTTGGACATTGGAAAGTTAAGAAATTGCAATTACACCACTGCTGACAGTCTTCCAGCTAAAATAACACCATTCCACAACTATCAGCTGTCTACTCTGGATAACAGTTCTGAATCCAAACTACCAAGTCATCTTGGAGCCCATGCATTTCAAAGATCCATAAGCCTATCATGAGGAATCTTGTCAAATGCCTTATTAAAGTCCATGTTCACAACATCTACGACACTATCCTGATCAATCACCTCCAAAAATCTCAATCAAATTTGTAAGACATGACATGTCCCACATAGAGCCATGTTGATGTCCCTGAGCGGCCATAGTCTTCAAAATGTGAGTAAATGTTATCTCTAAGCATCATCTCCAATAGCCCCTCTGCCACTGATGTGAGGTTTACAGGCCTATAATTTCTTGGAATACCTCTATTTCCCTTCATAAATGATGGAATGATATTGGCAAATCCTCAGTCCTCCAGTGGCCAGAGAGGATACAAAGATCATTGTCAATGCCCGAGCAATCTTTGCTCTTGCCTCTCTCAATAATTTAGGATAGATTTTATCAACCAGTATGGACTTATCCACCTTAGTTTCCTTCAAGAAACACAACACTCTGTACTTCTTGATCACAAAATACCCCTGCATATGAGTGTACCCACATTGATCTCACTGTTCTCTATGTCCTTCTCCTTGGTGCAGGAAATGGTACTTTTATCCTTGTATCATCAACTGAGACCAATGATTAATGGACTGAATCAGCCATCTGCCAGTGTTGTCTAATTTTACTTCGGAGTCACGTGAGTGACTACGTGAAGAACCCCGCCACGACGCATGCGTGTCATATCGCTACATGCTTGCGAAACGACAGGCGGGGTGGAGTGTCCCCCGCAGCGGTAAGTTTGAAACCGCGACCTGCAGGTAAGTGATTTACTCTGCGGTAGTTTTTGTCCCCGCGCTGTTTTTACACAGGGGGGGAAGCTAGACAAAATAGTGTCCACAAGTGCTGCGAGTAAAGCTGGCAGGGGAGGACAGCGAAGTTGCGGGAGCCAGCAGCAGCTGAAGGCACAAGCCCCGTAAGGGATCAGCTGTGCCGACTTTTGGTCCCGCGCCGGCCAGAACACCACGGCCGGGCGGGAGACTATTCAAATGGGGCCGTCGACTTTTTGGACAAGTCGAAAACGGCAGGAGACGGGGTGGAACGACGTTCCCCCGTAGCGACAATTTTAACTTGGACCTGCAGGTAAGAGCTGCGGTCTTTTTGTGTTTTTACCATGCTAATTACAGGTGGGGAAACCAACGGGCTGCGACAAAGCTGGTGGGCTAGATGGGATCAGCTGTGCCCGATGTCGCCTCCGCACCGGCCAGATCCACTCCACGGCAGTAAGGACAAAGCTGGTGAGGGAGGACCGCGGAGCAGCAGGCAGCCAGCAGCAGCCAGCAGCAGCCAGCGGCACTCGGATCACAGATAGTGGGATCAGCTGTGCCCGATGTCGCCTCCACACCGGCCAGATCCATGCAGCCGGGCGGAAAGGCTAGACAGAAAAACAAACAAGGTCGTGGACTCAGAGCAGTCCGACTTTGAACAACCGCGGGCGGCCAGCGACCGAGAGCGCTGGAGCCGGATGGAGCGGTGTGTGGAGCATTTGCTCCAATGTGACAGACTCCGGGAGATGGAGTCGGGTCACTGTGGGCCCTATTATAAACCCACAGCAGTACCTCTTGAAGGGATGCACAGTGCTTCTACCTCATCAGAGGGGAACACTGCAGGTCAGTTCTGGGCTGACCTGGAAGAGGGGTCCGCAGAAGGAAAGACAAGTGTGCAAGGGGTGCAGGAACAAGAGAACCTACTGGACTAATAAAATGGACAAACACTACAGCCAAAGACAGCACCACTACGCACCCACCAGCAGAACTGGTGAAAGCTCGAAGGCCCGGTATTCAAAACATGAGTCTTTTTAGGCCATGCCCCAGGCCGGTCTTCTTGGAAGATGTGGGGACCTCCAATGCCAACCAAACCGAAAATCCAGACACCAGCGCAACAACAGCAGCGAAGAACCTACAAAAAGAAGTATACCTGGCACTGGTAACTATGGAGGTAGGTGGGTCTGGTTCCCTACAAAATACAGGGAACATGGAGGTTGGGGGTAGACTACACTCTTTTCTGAATGCATGGAGCATGTTAACAACCGATATTTACATCTTAAGCAGTATCCAGGGATATACAATAGAGTTTATACACAAGTACAGCCCTCCAGTTCAACATATACCGAACCGAATGTTCGTGCCTTCTGATAAAGAAAAATCAAAAGCGCAAGCTGAACTGGAGCGGCTTTACATAAAAGGTGTAATTGAGAAAACTCAAAACGAACCATTAGAATTCGTGTCCAATATATTTATCAAAAGCAAAAAAGATGGTGGTTGTCGCATCACCATAGATCTGACATAGAAACATAGAAACATAGAAATTAGGTGCAGGAGTAGGCCATTCGGCCCTTCGAGCCTGCACCGCCATTCAATATGATCATGGCTGATCATCCAACTCAGTATCCCGTACCTGCCTTCTCTCCATACCCTCTGATCCCCTTAGCCACAAGGGCCACATCTAACTCCCTCTTAAATATAGCCAATGAACTGGCCTCGACTACCCTCTGTGGCAGGGAGTTCCAGAGATTCACCACTCTCTGTGTGAAAAAAGTTCTTCTCATCTCGGTTTTAAAGGATTTCCCCCTTATCTTTAAGCTGTGACCCCTTGTCCTGGACTTCCCCAACATCGGGAGCAATCTTCCTGCCTTCCTGACAAAATGGATACCTTTGTTACTGCTAAACAATTAATTGCCAAAGGTTACTTCATGGCCAGCATCGATTTAAAAGATGCTTACTATTCAGTGCCTATACGAGGTGACCAAAGATGTTACTTAAAATTCAACTGGATGGGCAACTCTGGCAGTATAAAGCACTGCCAAATGAGTCATCAGCCCCAGGCTGTTTCACAAAAATTTTGAAACCCTAGCGTTTCTACGTAAACGTAAACACATGGTCATGGCATATTTAGATGACATACTCATTGTGTGCTAAACTTTGGAATTGGCCAAACAAACTGTAACAGCCACAAAACAGTTATTTGAAAAACTGGGATTTATTATCCATCCAGTTAAATCTAGACTAACGCCTTCCACTACTATGGACTATTTGGGGGTTTCACCATTGACTCAGTTCACATGTCGGTGACTCTGCTTAAGGGAAAGGCTAGATATTTAATAGAGGCTTGCATAACCTCATTGACATCAGCAAACCATCCATCAGATTGGTAGCAAAAGTAATTGGCAAATGGTGGCTGCCTTTCCAGCCACACAATTTAGACCTCTACATTACCAAAACTTACAGAGAGCAAAAATACAAGCACTCTAAATTAATGCAGGTCACTTTGACAGACCTATGAAACTACCAATCAAGCTAAAATGGCTTTGTTCCAATCCAATCATTGTCAGTAACCTTTCCATGGTACTACAAACTGATGCCAGTGCACTTGGGTGGGGAGCCACCAATACCATCACCAGCTGTGGAGGTAGATGGACTGCTTAGGAGGCATCATTATTACTCACACTGGGCATAAACTACCTGGAAATGTTGGGTGCATTCCATGGCCTAAAGTCATATTGTACTGGATCATATCACCAGCATGTTAGACTACAGATAGACAATACCACCGTGGTAGCATACATTAACCACATGGGTGGAAACAAATCGACATCATCGGACAATCTGGCTAATACAATTTGGCAATGGTGTATCCAGAGAGATATTTGGATATCAGCCACTTACCTACCAGGAAGATTAAATTTAGTGGCAGACACCAGGTCACGCAAATTTAATGAAAACACCGAATGGATGTTGAATAAAAAAGTATTTGCTGATATTACAGCAAAATATGGAACACCAGATATCGATCTACTCGCATGCAGACTTAACCACCATTTATCAAATTATGTTTCATGGGAACCAGACCCTGGGGCAGCGGCGACAGATGCATTTTCGCTGTATTGGGGGGGAAATTGTTTATTTACGCATTCCCTCCTTCCTGCCTCATCAGTCGGGTATTAAGGAAAATACAACAAGACTCTGCGTCTGGTATTGGTAGTACCCGATTGGCCTACTCAACCATGGTTCCCAGTGGTGTTAAACATGGTATTAGAACCATGTATCACCATCCCACATAGACCAGATTTATTGCTACATCCCGTAACAAGGGATAGCCACCCATGCCATAAACATTTGAACTTATTAATTTGTAGAGTTTAAAAACACCTCTACTACAACTGGGACTGACGGACCGAACAGTGAACATGATCTCGGCGGCCCAAAGACAGTCAACCAAAAAACAGTATCTGGTCTATATCAGGAAGTGAGCGATGCACTGCCATAAAAACAACATCACCTACAGAGACATGAACATCCCGTCTGTTCTGTAATATCTGGCAGGCCTCCACTATGATGAGGGGCTCAGTTACAGTGCCATCAACTGCGCCAGAAGTGCCCTATCGACTTACCTATGGCAGGGGACAGAGCGTTACTCTGTTGGGACTCACCCACTGGTAACAAAACTTATGAGGGGAATTTTTAATACTAATCCCCCAAGAACCAGGTACTCCCAAATATGGGATGTAAGTATTATCCTGAAGATGCTCAGGAATTGGTCTCCAGCAACAGCTCTGTCCCAAACACAGACTGACATTAAAAACAGTCATGCTAATGGCATTGGTCACGGCACAGAGGGTACAGTCACTGCATAAACTAAGACTGGACAACATGACTTCCTCAACAGAAAATATTACGTTTCATATCTATGAGTTAGTAAGCACAACAGACAGGGATCAGCAGGCCTCAATATACAATTTAGGTCATACCCAAACAGATGACCGTCTGTGTATAATAAGACATCTGTCGTTATACATGGAGAAAACGAAAATCCTAAGAGGCAATGAGAAGGCACTTTTGGTCAGCCACTAGCAAACACACAAAGGAGTGACGGTCCAGACCATCTCACGATGGCTGAAACAGGTGCTAACACAGGCTGGGGTGGATACTAATATTTTAAAATCTCATTCCACCAGGGCTGCAGCTACATCGGCAGCGATACAGTTGGATGTACCAATGGACCAAATCCTCAAGGCAGCAGGATGGTCTGGGGGAAAAAACATTCCAATTATTTTACAATAAACCAGTAATGAAACCTGGAATGTTTGCAGAAACAAATTTAAGTTCTGTAAATTAATTTAAACCCATAAAAAGGGGTTATAAATTTGTGTTAATAAATTTTATGATTTCAATGTCGAATTCATGTCCAAATTATGTTAACACAATTCCTTCTACAGTAATCAAGGCAGACGTGATGCATGGACTCGTTTCCACGGCATGAAATCACAGCGCTTTAAAATCTTCACGTAGTCACTCACGTGACTCCGAAGTAAAATAGTAAGATTAAACGAGAACTTACTAGTTTGAAGTTTGATCTGTATTTTATGAGGAGTTACGATGAGGGATTACGTGCCCTCCGCTCCCAACCTTGATCATATACTTAACTGGTATCTCTTCTCTAATCTTACTATGTTTAGTCATTACAGTTATCTGTGATTTCACACCGCTGCTTTGAAGAATGACACGCATGCGTCGTGGTGGGGTTCTTAACGTAATCCCTCATCGTAACTCCTCATAAAATACAGATCAAACTTCAAACTGGTAAGTTCTCGTTTAATCTTACTATTTAGGTTGCAATGGTTTCCTAGTTACAGGAGGAACTTGCAGAATCCAAGTCAAATTGGTCATTTGCTTGTGTAAATATTCAGGCAGTGAGCTTGATAAGCAAGCTGAATCTGTAATGCTACTACATCCCGGCTCAGAGTCGGTCATTTGATGAAGAGCAGAGAAGATTTATCATAATTTGCTCATGTTAAACATGAACAAGAGAATTGGCCCACTGGTTGATCTCACTTCCCGAAGTTCACTTCTGTACCAAAGAAAGCACCCCAGTTTGCTTTGGGAACAGCTCTGCCCAAGACCATAAGAAATTGCAGAGAGTTGTAGATGTAGCCCAGTCCATCACACAAATGCTGCCTTGGAAAAGCAGCCAACATAATCAAAGACTTGTCCCACCCCTGTCATACAATTTTCTCCCTGCTCCTGTCAGGCAAAAGGTACAGAAGCTTGAAAATGCACACCACCAGCCTCAAGAACAGCTGTTATCAGGCTACTGAACGGTTCTTGAGTTTGACTTAATCATGTATCTAATCTGTTTGAATAGCATGCAAAACAAATCGTTTCACTGTACCTTGGTACTCATGACAATAATAATAAACCTAAGCTATTCACTGGAACCAAATGAAAATAAATACAGCTAACAGCCTGTAGCATCAGACACATTGTGCATTAGGGGCCAAAAACAATTATCCCAAATTTGTCATGCACTATATTCATAGAAAATTTGTTGAAAATTGGGACTTTATTTGAATATTAATGTCGCTACACATTATTTTCATATTATGAAAATATTACTTGATTGGAATACAGGTGTTCTGCAGTCAATGGCTGGAAATGACCCATGATATTCAACAGAAGCTTTGAAACCAGTGTTTGGCAATACACTGCATGTAAAGATCAAGGTGAGGTTGATGGGGAAATTAGCACATTTACTTGTCTTTGATTGCACAAGATAGATTAAATGAATCAAAATAAGATTGTTCCTTCGTAAAACGCTGCATATCAGAGTATAACAAAGGGGAGATAAGTGCAGTATTGAAGCAACATGAAGGAAAGGAGTTTCAATTTAAGGTTATTTTGCAATTTGTGGCAAGATTTGCCACCCCAAAAAGGAGGGACACAAGAAACAGAAGTGAAAAAATGCTTTGGAATTTTGAATTGGGAATTGGGAAAAATGAACGGGAATGTATTGAAACCACCAAATGTTTGTAATTTGCACCTACTTTACTCTCATGGATATTACATCCACCAGTAAAGGTAAAATTACGCTCATAGAATAAGAGGCTTGAAATCCCGTGTGATTTTATGGATGGAGAGAAAATGGGCAACAGCATTCATTTTGTGTTTAAACTATAATAACATTCACAGGTGATTGATCTTTGCAAAAGGAATGACAAGGAAAATTGCGCATACAATTATGAGAGGAATAAATATGAGAGGTCAGTCAGAATCATTTCCCCAGGAAGGAAAAGTCAAATACTAGAGAGCATGGTTTTAAGGCAAGAGGGGCAAAGTTTAAACGAGATGTGTTGGGCATGTTATTTTTAAGCACAAATGGCGATGAGTGCCTTGATTGTACTACCTAGAGTGTTGGTTGAAGCAGATACAATAATGGCACTTAAAATACTTTTGGATAGCACATATGTATATGCAGGGAATGGAGTGATATCGGTTTTGTGCAGATAGATAAGTGGTGGTCTTGGGATCATGTTCAGCTGAGACACTGTGGGCCGAAGGACCTGTTTTTGTGCAGTACTGTTCTATGAAAATAGGAACAAAGTTGTTTTACTTCTGCGAAGTTCACCATTTGAATACTTGTCTGATGCCATTGTTTGATTAATTGATTGAAGGATACAACACAAAAACAAGGTATTCGGCCCATCGAGTTTATGCCGATCATCGTTCACCCGTTCACACAAGTTCTATGTTATCCCACTTTTGCATCCACTCTCTAGAGACTCAGAAGTATTTACAGAGTCCAATTAACCTGCAAACCCGTCCATGTGGGATGAAACTAGAGCAGAAGAAGGTAATCCATGGTCACAGGGAGAATATAAAAACTCCATACAAAAAGCACCTAAGGTCAGGATCGAACCCAGGCCTCTGGCACTGTGAGGCAGCAGCTCTACCAGCTGAGCCACTGTGCTGCCCTTTCGATGGTGAGGGAGAGAGTAACTGAGGGAGTGACTGAGAGAGGGCGAGTCTATAAGAATGACACCATGTGTTGAGCATACATGTGTATCTTTCAATATCCCCATAAGAAACCTGAATGCTAATCCAACAAATAAATAATGGTATTATAGGTAGAATCATTTTTCACGGGATAGCTTTGCCCTGATCTTAATTTAGGTGTGCACAATTAGAATTAGAATTAGAATTAGATTCCTTTATTGTCATTCAGACCTTTCAGTCTGAACGAAATTATGTTGCATGCAGTCATACACAGAACCAATAAAAACAAAACATACAATAAACACAAATTAAACATCCACCACAGTGAGTTCACCAAGCACATCCTCACTGTGATGGAGGCAAAGTCTTAGTCTCCGTCTCTTCCCTCCTTGTTCTCCCTCTGCGCTGAGGCGATCGATCCAGGCCGGAGATGCCGCTCTCCAGTCCAGCAGACCTCCGTGGTGATGTCGCCGCCGCCGAAAGCCGGAACGCCGTCTCCACTCCGAGACGGCCCGCCACAGCATCAGCTCCAGGCAGTCGCCCCAGCTCCAGGCCGCCGCCCCAGCTCCAGGCCGCCGCCCCAGCCCCGGGTCCCGCAGTCTCCGCTCCGGGCCGCCGCCCCAGCTCCGGGTCCCGCAGTCTCCGCTCCAGGCCGCCGCCCCAGCTCCGGGTCCCGCAGTCTCCGCTCCGGGCAGCCGCCCCAGTTCCAGGCCGCTGCCCCAGCTCCGGGTCCCGCAGTCTCAGCTCCGAGCCCCGCTGCATCAGCTCCAGGCCGCCGCCGAAAGCAAGAACGCCGCACCAGCAAGTCGGGCCACCGCTGCCTCAGCCCCGAAGACGGCTAGCCTCTCGTTGGTGAATCCTGGCTGGCCCTGCCTCCGGAGCCTCGGGGTCAGTCGCAGGCTGGAGGCCGCCAGCTCCGCCATTAGGCCTCAGCGCAGACGGAGGCAGAGAAGGGGGATACGACACGAAAAAGTCGCATTCCCCGAAGGAAGAGACAGAGAACATGTTCCCCCCCCCTAACACAACCCAACAAACTAAAACTTAACCAAAACAAGACAAAAAAAACAACAGAAAAAAGTAAAGACAGACGGACTGCAGGCGAGACGCAGCTGTTAACAGCGCCGCCACTTCTGGAACCGAATCAACCATATAAAGATGCTGACAGCCTCAATGTTTTGATTCCAAATTGCATCATATCTTAATTCGAACATAAATGTATAGAGATGGGTGAGAAGTAGATATCTTAGCTCGCTTTAGCATTATGTACTCAGTTCTAACAAAATTATTCAGATTATGAAAGAAAACTGGCAGGGAACATAAAAACTGACTGCAAAAGTTTTTATAGATATGTGAAAAGAAAGAGATTAGTTAAAACAAATGTAGGTCCCTTGCAGTCAGAAACAGGTGAGTTGATCATGGGAAACAAGGATATGGCGGACCAATTGAATAACTACTTTGGTTCCGTCTTCACTAAGGAAGACATAAATAATCTGCCGGAAATAGCAGCGGACCGCGGGTCATAGGAGTTGGAGGAATTGAGTGAAATCCAGGTTAGCCGGGAAGTGGTGTTGGGTAAATTGAATGGATTAAAGGCCGATAAATCCCCAGGGCCAGATAGGCTGCATCCCAGAGAACTTAAGGAAGTAGCTCCAGAAATAGTGGATGCATTAGTAATAATCTTTCAAAACTCTTTAGATTCTGGAGTAGTTCCTGAGGATTGGCGGGTAGCAAACGTAACCCCACTTTTTAAGAAGGGAGGGAGAGAGAAAACGGGGAATTACAGACCAGTTAGTCTAACATCGGTAGTGGGGAAACTGCTAGAGTCAGTTATTAAAGATGGGATAGCAGCACATTTCGGAAAGTGGTGAAATCATTGGACAAAGTCAGCATGGATTTACAAAAGGTAAATCATGTCTGACGAATCTTATAGAATTTTTCGAGGATGTAACTAGTAGCGTGGATAGGGGAGAACCAGTGGATGTGGTGTATCTGGACTTCCAGAAGGCTTTCGACAAGGTCCCACATAAGAGATTAGTATACAAACTTAAAGCACACGGCATTGGGGGTTCAGTATTGATGTGGATAGAGAACTGGCTGGCAAACAGGAAGCAAAGAGTAGGAGTAAACGGGTCCTTTTCACAATGGCAGGCAGTGACTAGTGGGGTACCGCAAGGCCCAGTGCTGGGACCCCAGCTATTTACAATATATATTAATGATCTGGATGAGGGAATTGAAGGCAATATCTCCAAGTTTGCGGATGACACTAAGCTGGGGGGCAGTGTTAGCTGTGAGGAGGATGCTAGGAGACTGCAAGGTGACTTGGATAGGCTGGGTGAGTGGGCAAATGTTTGGCTGATGCAGTATAATGTGGATAAATGTGAGGTTATCCATTTTGGTGGCAAAAACAGGAAAGCAGACTATTATCTAAATGGTGGCCGACTAGGAAAAGGGGAGATGCAGCGAGACCTGGGTGTCATGGTACACCAGTCATTGAAAGTAGGCATGCAGGTGCAGCAGGCAGTGAAGAAAGCGAATGGTATGTTAGCTTTCATAGCAAAAGGATTTGAGTATAGGAGCAGGGAGGTTCTACTGCAGTTGTACAGGGTACTTGGTGAGACCACACCTGGAGTATTGCGTACAGTTTTGGTCTCCAAATCTGAGGAAGGACATTATTGCCATAGAGGGAGTGCAGAGAAGGTTCACCAGACTGATTCCTGGGATGTCAGGACTGTCTTATGAAGAAAGACTGGATAGACTTGGTTTATACTCTCTAGAATTTAGGAGATTGAGAGGGGATCTTATAGAAACTTACAAAATTCTTAAGGGGTTGGACAGGCTAGATGCAGGAAGATTGCTCCCGATGTTGGGGAAGTCCAGGACAAGGGGTCACAGCTTAAGGATAAGGGGGAAATCCTTTAAAACCGAGATGAGAAGAACTTTTTTCACACAGAGAGTGGTGAATCTCTGGAACTCTCTGCCACAGAGGGTAGTCGAGGCCAGTTCATTGGCTATATTTAAGAGGGAGTTAGATGTGGCCCTTGTGGCTAAGGGGATCAGAGGGTATGGAGAGAAGGCAGGTACAGGATACTGAGTTGGATGATCAGCCATGATCATATTGAATGGCGGTGCAGGCTCGAAGGGCCGAATGGCCTACTCCTGCACCTAATTTCTATGTTTCTAAAATATTACTGTCAAGAACCAGAGAGGCCGAAATTACTTGAATTTTAACAAATGCTGCTTCTGAAATAGTTGTAGATTTCTGTCATTGAATGATCTGATCTTTGTAAATATATTATTTATAATGTTCCTTTGGCACAGTATTTGGTATTTAGAAGAAACAAACAAATTTAAAAACACACTGTAATTCATCAAGCATAAATGTCCTCCTAACAGATTAAACCATAGTATTTTATTATTGTACCGATGGAAAATATCTTCACATGTCATAAATATGAACATCTGATTTGTTGATTTATTTTAGAATCAGTTTCTTGTGTTGTCATGGTTAACTTGAGAACATTTCCAGACAGCTTCCTACCTTGAACACAATATTTCAGCTCTTTGGTATCGAGAACCGTCCGTTTATCGGGCGCCTTCTTGCTTGTCCGATGATAACTGCGTCGTTTCTTGCTCTCACCCCACAAGTTCGATCCACCATGTATACTTGGTATATTGAGAACAGCTATACCTTCCAAGGGCATATTGCTCAAATCCAGTAGTATTCCATCACACTAGAAAGTAGAATCACAGTTGGAATAAAATAAATATTTTATTTGAATAAGCTACCAATGCAATTTTAACTTTTAACGTAAGTGAAGTCCAGTCAATCGTCATGATGGCAGGGACCAGGGAGGACCATAAGGCATAGGAGCAGAATTAGGTATGCAACCCATCAAGACTACTCCATCATTCAATCATGGCAGATGGATTTTTCCCTCTGAACTCCATTCTCCTGCCTTCTCACCGTAACCTTTGACTCATTGACTAATCAAGAACCTATTAATCTCTGCTTTAAAAATACACAATGACTTGGCCTGCGCTGCTGCCTGTGGTAACACATTCCACAAATTCACCACCCTCTGGCTCAGGAAATTCCTCCTCATCTCCATTCTTTGGTACATCCTTTTATTCTGAGGCTGTACCATTTGGTCCCAGACTCTCCCACTACTGGAAACATCCTATACACATCCACGCTTTCTAGGCCTTTCTTTTCTTGAGTAATTATCCTGTTCCACTGCATTAGATATGTCCACTGTTCGTGCCAACTCAAAATGCAAAAAATGCACATTGAATTGCACTTCCAAAATGCAGCTGAAATGAACTGAAACCAAATATTTTTGTAGGTGGTGTATCTTGCAGTTGATTCTAAAAGTGGCAGAGTGGCGATGCAGTTTTTTCATGACTAAAGCTGAATGGAAATGGAGAAAATTTCAGCTGCAAAGGAAGCCTTTGGACGTATGAAGGGCATTCATCTTTGTATGTGCAAGCTCCTGGGCTTTTTTCCAGAGGCCTGTTAGGAATTTAAAGGTGGTGGAATTTGTTTGAGGACCTAATATGACATCCTATGCTTGACCCTGGAGGAGAAAAATGTGCAAAGCTCATTTGTTTCATATTTCAGACTAGACTTTAAATGAATATTTAGTTGGGGCCTTTTTCCTTCCAGAAATGTTTTGGCACAGGATTACTGCTCTCTTAAGCAATCTATTAATGTGGTGCCATTCAAGATTCAGGGCTTCTGATCTCTTGAAGTTTGGCGTGTTGCAAATGTTCCTGAATTAATTTGTTCATTTGTGCATCTCCATAACTATACTTAAAAGTTAACATGCTGCGTTTAATCTTCATGAATAGAAGATCCACAGGGGTTCTTAAATTTCCCTTGGCTTACTGCTGAGGAGCTGAGGGCAGCTGGAGCCAGGAAGGACAGGTGCAGACAGCAGCATTTCATCATCATCAAAATCCCACTCAATATAGTGACCCATTGATAAACATTAACAAAATATAGTTTTATGTAACATTCAATTGACAGTAGAAACAAATGACATTTTTTAGCAGCCCAGACGTCAATCATTCTCTGAAATATGCTATCATAACATTTAATGTTGCCTGAAAATGTCAGGTTTTTGTGTACATTCATTTAAGGCTCCTGAATTAAAATTTGAGGAATCTTAATCAAAGGTTATCATAGTTACCTATTATTTTTCTTTTAACCAGGAATATTAAACTAACATGAGTCTGCCCTTCGCCACATCACCTGCCAAATATTTCATTTCAGTTTTAAAGGAATGAAAATCTGTCAGGTTCTTTACAGGTGTACATTTGACAGGATTACTCTCCATTTCATAAAACTAAAAAAACTCTTGTTTTCACCTTGCATTATGAGTGAAATACATTATGTAGAGCTTTGAGTAGATTTTGTAGATCTGTTTAAATAGAAGTGTGTAGGAAAGAACTGCAGATACTGGTTTAAATCGAAGGTTTAATGCTGGAGTAACTCAACGGGTCAGGCAGCATCTCTGGAGAGAAGGAATGGGTGACATATCGGGTCTGAAGAAGGGTCTCGACCTGAAACGTCACCCATTCCTTCTCTCCTGAGAAATACCAGCATTTTGTGTCTACCCTGTTTAAATAGAACATTGGATCATTAGAGAGGAATCAAACATAAAATGCATTATTTGCAAAATAAAACAAATAGAATGAACTGTGCATAATTTTTGAAACAAATTTAGTTTAACGCAATGTAAATTTTCGGGTGTCAAGAAGGATTCATATAACATATCTTTGGTTGCATCCTTTGTTGCATTACAAGTGATTCGAAGATGCCTCCTCCAGACTGTTGACTGCTCAATGGAAGATCCTGTTGGAGAACATGTTCCAAGGTGTATTGATGTGAGAGCATGTTTTCAGGTGCAAAGTTTAAAGAAGATATGCAAAGCAGTGAGTGCCTGGAACACGGCCAGGGGAGGCATTGGAGGCAGACATGATAGTGGCTTCTAAGATGCTTTGAAAGAAGCACATGGGTATGCAAGGAATGGAGCGATATGGATTGTGTGCAGGCAATTGAGATTGGTTTATCTTGGCAACAGATTTTTTAAGAGGATCAAGAATAAAAGTTTAAAACTGTGTTGATAAATAATCAAGGCACAAGTAACTGCAGATTGCGGAAAGTCGAGTAAGAAAGTATTTTGAGAAACTTAACAGGTCAGGAAGCACACGTGGAGGGACATGGACAAACAACGTTTCAGGGGATCCTTCCTCAGATTAATAGAGTCCATTTGCCTCCGTAGCTGCTACCTGATGCACTGAGTTGCTCCAGCAGTTTATGTTTTGATAATTCAGGTAAATTTTAATCTGCCAGCCTTAATCTTTTACAAAACTGGTACTGGAGGTTGGTGGGGGTGGCGGGGGCGGGGGGTTGGAGGGAGAGAGTTGGGGTTAAGTGTGAATGAGATGCCAGCATAAGGGAATGCTCCAAAACTGATCGCAAATTTTAAAGGAGCAAGGGGCCCATTGCTTTTAATTTCCACTCAGAAAGGGGAACATAAAGGAGGCACAGATGTACTGCTCAGCTACCGAAGCAAGGGCTGCTGATGCAGGTCACAGGAGGGAGGCAACGGGGGACAGCACTCTGAAATGAAAGTATATCATCAATGGCAATTGTCACACGAGTGAAATCAGCAAAATTGACCAGCTGGCAGGTAATCATCCTCATGCATTCAAAATATCGAAAATTTGGCAAAAAAGACAAACTTCCACCTGCTGTACGGTGGCTGCGGGGGTCCATCGCGGACGAGTGGCAGAAAGAAGCTGAAGCACTATGATTTCCAACTGTCTTTGGCAAAGTCCCTGATTGTATCAACCAGGCATTATACCCACTTGAACTTGTTGCAAGGCAGGGCGACCCTTTGATATTCAGTCTTGAAACATCTGGTTGAAACTAAATTGTCCGGAAAGAAAATGTAATGCTGCAAACATGATGGATAGACCTTACATGTATCTTTCTTATGCTGCTTATTTTAAGTGTCTTGGTGCAACTTTATAGTTGGGGATTTTAGTTTCCAACAAATGTCAAATTTTGTAGGCCCTAACTCTGCAAGGATTATTAGTTTGCACCTCAAATCCTTTACCTACTTATTCCAATTGTAGTCTGCAAACTAACACCCTTTGTACCATTTTTGGATCAAGATGTTGTCAGCCTAAAAAGTTGTTATTAAAAATATGAAAATAAGGATAAAAAATAAAGAACAATGCTAATTATAGATCAGTCCATACCAACATAAGTGGACACAACCTATCATTTGTAATACGATAATTATCTCGTTTTGCTGCCAATAGTAAAAATGGTATCATAATGAATCAGGTTTAATGAAATACAAAAGTAAACATTGGCAATGAAAACTCTTTATGCATGATGTGCAAATCAGTGCAAAAAAATTATATCAAATGATATTTGTGGGAGAATTATATTGGTCAATATACTGGTGCTGCAGTTTATGTTGACATTTATGTGTCATATAGTTGGAATATGCTGGTGTTGGGGTTTAGTTTGCAATTCTTTGCATCGGTAAGAGAAAAGTTCCATTCAGATCGAGGAAAACCATCCAGCAGGATGGAGCCAATCTCCACATGGATGGAATAAAGGGGAAATTGATACAAATGTTAGTGGCCGTATTTTTAAAATATTTATGGATTGATAGATCAAAGACAAGAGCAATAAAAGTTTGGAGGGATGAGAAATAATGACGATTCACAAACAAAAATGTACACCACTGCTCAAAGACAAGATTTATACCTTAATACCAATTTAAGAGAGATTTTGCAATACTGTTGCATTTTTCATGTTCTCTGACTTTGAAAATATGTCAAAGCCAATTAATCATGTTAAAACCATGGCTATTATGTAAGTTATGCATAATAATTACCATCATGCAGAATTAAGAGAAAAAAATAATTCTGCTGAAAGCCCAAAAGTGATTAATAGGGCTTGAAAAAAATTATGCTATACAATATTCTAAATATATGGGATGTGGACATCCTTGACAAGACTCATCATGAATTGCCTTGTTCCACATTCTTTTAGAAATGCTGCCTGACTCGCAGAGTTATTCCAGCACTTTGTGCCTTTTTATGCAACCCAGCATCTGCAATTTCTTACGTCCACATCAATGCCTTGGATTAGGTGTTTGGGAAATGCTTTTTAAATTGTGGCATTCCTTATGTGAAGACGTGCGACATATGGATTCTTACAGATGGTGGGAGTTCTTTTGAGTCTGCTGTCCATGTTCTTCTGGGTGGTGGCTGTTGTTATCCAGAAGACTGTTGTTAATGAAGACTTGAGTAAATGATGCAATGCATCCTGAGGACAGAGTTAGATGCAGTAGCAGCATGCTAGTGTTGATGGGTGGTGTTGGGGTACAATCATGCCATTTAAAAAATCCTGGATGAAGTTGCTCCTCCTGAGTTTAGTTGGAGTGACACTCATCAAGGCAAATGAACAGTATTCTACCAAACAAGGGTCTGAAGAAGGGTCTCGACACAAAACATCACCTATTCCTTTTCTCCAGAGATGCTGCCTGACCCGCTGAGTTACTCCACCAGTTTGTGTCTATCATCGATGTATACCAGCATCTGCAGTTCCTTCCTACACAGTATTTTATCACACTCCTTATTTATGTCTTGCAGATGCTAGAAAGACCGTGGGATCATGAAGGGTGTCTCTAAGTGTTCAGTATTTTTTATTTGTCAATTAAATATTTAATCTCTTTCTTAGTCGCCAACAGCTGGTGCAAGCATAACATTATCATTGTCATAGAATATTACAGTACTGGAGAGTATCATCCAATTTACCCAAGTATGCAGTGGCATTCGGAAAATGAAATATCAGGATTTCCACTGTCCACAGTGAAGATTGAGACAGGATAATTGGAAACATGCATTTTTCACCTGGTTTACATATGTATGGTAACGTTACTATTGCAGCAGGAACAATAAAAGTCAATTGCTCATGGGGAATTCCAAGAGAGCCACTGTGACATCATATAATTGCCAGGCTAATGTAAAGTGATTTGAACTTTTACTTGAAAGACATTCCAAATAGTAGGGAGTCAATTGGAAAAATTAACACCATTTGAATTCCAACTAATTCATGTCAGTCAAATCTTTATACTTTGCAACTTTTGGTTCATACAAGAGATGATAAATTAGCAATCTAATACTCCCAGCAGTACATTTTAAAGAGTCTGGGGTTTCCAAAACTAACTATTTGTGCCTCAAATAAAAAAGGAAGAGTTATGCAAGATAGAAGCTGTTGGGAAGGGCTTCCATTAATACCTAATATTGAACTCAGCAGGTAATTTACAGCTGTCATTATTTGAGTAAGCTTTGGCTTCACACAGTCTACTTACTGGATTATAAAAAAAAATACATCACAACAATTTTATAGTTCAAGAAGCAGAATTATTTGTATAACCTTTATTAAGAGCGTATTGGAAATATATAATTTCATTTCTATCAAAGCCTGCATTGCCTTCCTTAGGTTTTCCTTTGACCCCCGTCTTTAGAATTTCTTGATGACAATTTGTTGTTGGTAGCTGCAGGCATTTTCCCCCCACTGCTGATAAGAAATAACACTGGACTATAGTTCTTGTTGCTTTCCTACTTCAGCCACTCTCAAGTGATAATTAATGTCGGAACGGTTTCATTTGTTGTGTGGTTTCATAAATCATATTTGAAATCTACTTAAAGTGTTGAGCTCAGCAGTTTCTGAGGGACCTGAAAAGTAACTAAGCTAATCCTTTGAGGTTTTCCTCAACAATCTAAAAAAAACAACTTTATGAATGAAATTAATTCAATAGAATATATAGGAAAACGAATTTGGAATGAATTCTTCCAAGACCTTTCGTGATGTAGGAAGAACAGATTTGTTTCTTTTGCACTTCGAAATAAATTTGGCAATATAAATAAAAATCAAGTCTGTAGGGCCATATTTTATATTAGAAGATGCTGACCTTTGATCTGGTCACTTAAGTTGAAATAAAATTAGACATGTGCTCTTCATGCCCAATTTTCTTTATATGCTTCACGGAGACAATTATCTTGCACAAAGATTAAAATCTGCCCCGTGTCTTGTGCACAGATATGGAAATATTTTAGATTAGTTGCATTTTTTGAAAAAGGACATTGAAACACAATATGTGTGAAAAGTATGCGACAGTTCAAAATTCCTCCTTGGATGAACAACAGATCTTGGCAACGCTAATTAAAGGATCCAAGGGTCTTGATCTGAAATGATAAAGGTTTCTCTTTTCACAGATGCGGCCTGGCCTGCAAAATATTCCCAGCATTTTTTTTTTCTATATTAAGTAAAATTCAGTATACATTTAGAATTGGAATAGAGGGAAGAGCTGGGAATGCATAAAAGATGAGTTGGAGAAACAACAGCTCTGAAACCAAATAATACTTAGAGAAGCCACAGAGGCCATAGGACAGAGGACACTCGAGGACCAGAGGACATAGGTTTAAGGTGAAAGGGAAGAGATGTAATAGGAATCTGAGGGGTAACCTTTCCACACAAAGGGTGGTGGGTGTGTGGAACAAGCTGCCAGAGAAGGTAGTTGAGGCTGGGACACGATAGTCCACACCAGACTGGCTGAGAAGCTACTGGAATTAGCCCCAAAACAGGCATAAGCTAAATATGGCTGCAATACAGGCCTGGCAGAGCATCACCAGAGAAGACACCCAGCAACTGGCGATGTCCATGAATTGCAGACTTCAAACAGTCATTGCATGCAAAAGATATGCAACAAATTACTAAACATGACTACTTTCATTTACATGACATTGCTGTGTCCCAAACATTATGGTGCCCTGAAATGGGGGGGACTATCTATAAATGCTGCTGTAATTTCTTCATGGTGAAACCAAAATGTATTAAAAAAACCTTTGTTAAAATCTGACAATGTGCACTTTAACCACATGTGATTTTTTTCTATTACAAATCTCAAATTGCGGAGTACAGAGGCAAATAAATAAATTATGGGTCTTTGTCCAAAACATTATGGAGGGCACTGTACATTTGGATTAGTTTTGATTTAACTTGCTCACATTTTTTCATACATTAATTTTGGTTGCCTAATTTCATCTTCAATTTCACTCTTAAATTTTCTATGCTCCTCCAGGCTTTCTGTCGTATTAAGTATCAATGACAGCCTTCTTTTATTTGCATTATTGTACCATAAATACACTTGTTGACGAGATTTGGCAACTCCATATGTGAACAGTTTATCGTGAACTCCTTAAATTTGACCTTTTTTGCTTGCGTTTATTTCGAACAGATACACTGAATATTTCAAACCGTCTTGCCATTGACCAAGAATGAAGTATAAAGAAAATCAATATATTAAATTTTGCACCATGATTTGGTTTAGAGAAACTTAATGGAAACAGGACCTTTGGCCCACCATGTTGGCATCGACCAATGATCACCCAGCAAATGCAGTAAACACATGCGGTCACAGGGAGAACATGCAAACTCCCTACAGAAAGCACCAAAGTTCAGTATTGAACCTGGGTCTCTGGTGCTGTGAGATTATAGCTCTACCCGCTGGGCCACCGTGCCGCCCCTAAATTGACCCATATAACTTCTTATATGCAATATTATTGTTTGCATGTTCTCCCTGTGACCGCATGTGTTTACTCCATTTGCTCCGGAATCCTCCCACATCCGAACTACATGCAGGTTTGTAGGTTATTCGGCCTCTGCAGAATTGCCCCTAGTATGTGGGATAGAACTAGTGATCATGGGTGATCATTGGTCGCGCCAACATGGTGGGCCAAAGTTCCTGTTTCCACTAAGTATCTCTAAACCAAGCATCAGTCTGAAGAAGGGTTTCAGCCCGAAACATTGCCTATTTCCTTCGCTCCATAGATGCTGCTTCACCCGCTGAGTTTCTCCAGCATTTTTGTCTAACTTCTTTTCATCACATGATATAGATATCATTAGTGTTAGAAAAGCCTTACAATTGCACTGTAAACACTAGATGCCTTTGAACAATATTTTTCCATCGTACTCTGCAAGTCAACACAATATTTACTTTACTAATTTCATTCACTATGATTCAGCAATATATTCTATTTACCTTTGAATTCCATATTGGATTTTCTAAAGCTTGGAGCAATTCTAATGTAAATGATGAAATCCTCAACTAACTTATCCAAGTTAAAGAGATGACTGTATCAGTCTGCAATGTTTGTTCATGGAAATTAGATGCTGATTTTTTTAATTAAAAGTTCAATACATTAGAATAGCACCAAATAATATTGCATATTTCCTCCTTGTAACAAATCATGTGACAGTAGAGAAAGTTAAAGGTGGGTTAGTCTGAAACAACTATGACTAAATAATTATTCAACTTACCTCTATCTCTACATATTCATGGAGTCTTTTGCACGTAGCAGAGAATGTTTCAGATGTCCCAAATTCAAAATACCAGAACTTGTTCTTCATTCTGCAAGAAAAAGATAAAGCATATAATTTCACATAAATATTTCTTACCAAGTAAGTTATTATTTTACATATCCTCTTGTTATATCCTGCCCCCACCGATGAAAGCGTTTTGTTCTGCATTCTTTCAATAAAAACCCTTCAAAATGTTAGGTCACATGCGGCACAGTGGTAGAGATGTTGCCTTACAGCATCGGAGACTAGGGTTCGATCTTGACTATGGGTGCTGTCTGTACGGAGCTTGTACATTCTCCATGTGACCACGTGGGTTTTCTCCGGGTACTCCAGTTTCCTCCCACATTGCAAATATTTGCAGGTTTGAAGGTTAATTGCCTTCAGTAAATCGTAAATTATCCCTCGTGTGTAGGATAATGCAAGTGTATGGGGTAATATTAGGTTTGCTTATTTATTGAACCATGTTTTATTATTGAGTACTGTATTTACAGATGTGTTGTGCTGTTGCAAGTATGAATATCACTGATCCACTTCAGTACATATAACAATTAAACATTCTTGAGATGCCTTATTATCAAACTATCATTATTTCCATAACACAAATGGTCGCATGATACCAATTATCAAAGTAAACCAAGCACATGCAACATTTCCCTTTCCTGGGTCCTGCCAAAGTTTGTATACCATCCCATTTACAGTTAAGTAACTAATTTGTGTTGCCTTTTGCTTTCCAAATCCATTAAAAATGAAATGGGGCTAGGTACTTAGCAAGTTCTTGCAGCAAAGTGTTGTGCACTTCATTCAGTATTATTCCACCATTCAAATTTAAATGACTCCAGAAGAAAATCAATATCATAATCATACTTTATTAGCCAAGTATGTTTTGCAACATACGAGGAATTTGATTTTGATATTTCCAGACAACTGCTGGCTACTGTTTAGCCAGTAGGTATGGATTATCTTTAGCTTTCTTTTAGCTCCTATGGGAGATTCACATAGCTAAAGGAGTAATAATGAGTTAGCAACCAAGCTCAATTCACTGTTCAGCATTTGACTGGTTGATATTGCACATTGTCAGCACTTCATGTTGCAGATTAGACTTGTCATCAGTCCACTATTATAGGGTGGCGACATTCTATTTAAACTTTGAACACTATTGTGCGCATGTTTTATTAACTGAGAAATGATTCAGTCACACTAAAATAGTTTAGCGTAACAGTGATATTATAGATATTATAGACTGGTTATTTCAGTCAAACTTCTATCTGTAATTTTGGCTCACATTTCTCTCCTCAACCTTAACCCTAACCATGCTGGATATGACCGACAGCCCAGCTATCAGTAATACATAGCACAGACACAAAGCCTTAATTTTACTTCGGAGTCACGTGAGTGACTACGTGAAGACCCCGTCCAGTACGCATGCATGTCATATCGTCTATCGCATTGCGTGACGACTGGCAGGGTGAACGTGATTCTCCTGCCAGCAACAGACCTGAGGTAAGTTTTTTTTTTTAAACTTTCAGGTTTAAATCTTCTTGCAGGAACCTCTACTTAGAGGTCCTGCTAAAAGTCCGGGGAAGTCGGGACGGAGGGGAAACCCCAGTCTCGAACTTCAGGGAACCCCGGTCACGGAGAATCCCGCCCACGGACCTAGGCGCTCGGAAGACCACGGAATGCGGGTAGCGAGCGGCGGTGGATTCACCTTTGCGCCACTGGCAGTAGAACCAGCGGCTTCATATTGGTGGGGAACCCGCTCGGGAGACAGCGGGGAGCGAACGGCGGTGGATTCGCCTTCGAGCCGCTGGCGGTGGTGCCAGCGGCTTCATATTGGTGCCGGGGGTACCTCAGCCACTCCGGAGACCGCAGGAAGCGGGGAGCGGGCGGCGGAGGATGCGCCTTCGAGCCACTGGCGGTGGAGCCAGCGGCTTCATATTGGTAGCTGAAAACCCGCTCCGTAGACTGCGGGATGCGAGGAGCGGACAGCTGTAAGTTACCTACTGTGCCGCTGGCAGTTAAACCAGCGGCTTCATATACCCCCCCCCCCCCCGCCCCGAGGCAGGATACCCCCCCCCCCCGACTTTGTAAATAGCGGCTATCCCTTTTATAGGGACCGAGGGGATATCCCGGCTGCAGTTACTGCGGGGATACCCAGATCGGGGGGGGGGGGGGGGGGGGGGGGGAAGCTGTGATCGCATATCCCGCATGGAGCGGTTGATGGAGCAGAAGCTCCAATGTGACATGCTCCGGCATTGGAGGCTAGTCACCAGGGCGTCCTGGGACGCCCATGGCAGCACCTTATTGAGGGCTGCATAATGCATCTTCCACGACAGAGGGGAGCATTAGGAGTCACTTCTGGGCTGACTCCGAAGACAGGGGTTTGGCTGAAGAAACCACCAGTGTGCAGGGGGTGCAGGAACAACACTACCAGCAGCATGTGCTCGACGAGTGGCCGTCGGGTTCAGGAAGGCCACATCATCACGCAAGACATCACATCTTCGACGGCAGCACCCCCTACGCACCCACCAGCAAACCACGATGAACTGAAGCTGGTGAAAGCTTGAAGGCCGTACAACCAGGACAAAGGTATTTTTTAGGCCACAGCCCAGAACGGCCTTCCTGGAAGATGCGCCAACCTCGTACTCGAGCTCCTCTACCTCCCAGGAGCAGATGTAAAATCATGCACACATGTTTGAGGCAGCTCCTGGGTCGGGTTGCATAAGTCCTCCCATTCGGATAAAGGTATGGAACCACATCGATGATGTCTCCTGTCGCGGTTACAAGTTGGTAATATTAAACTGGTTTGAATATTTACACTGGTTTGGGATAACACTAGATTAGTTTATACTGCACACAGGTATGGTTGGAGTTGCCTTTCAAGACAAGGCTCACAAGAATGGGATGTGGACTGATCATTGTCAACAGCCTCAACCCGCATGTGCAGTATAGACTTTCCTGAATAACTTCCATGTGATCATTTCCACTCACAGGGTTGAAGATATTTGAAATTTAACTGGATGAGGCAACGATACACTCAGTTGTGTTACAAAATGGGCTAACTCCAGTTTCCAGATTATTTACCAAATCACTACTATCAGTGCTTCGGCTGCACAGAGCTAACAAATAAGTAGCATGGCAAATCTGGATGATATTGAACATACTGTATTTTACTAAATTAGTCTTATCAGCCACATAGCTATATTTGAGGAATTGGTTCTCACCCATCCAGTTAAATTTAAATTAAGTTGATACCAACTGAAACTATTGATTATTGGGATACAATCATCCATTTATTGGTCTGGGATCAGCTCTGAGACAAAAAATTAGACCTCTGCTATTTTTTAGCTGAAACAATCAAAGTCACAATGATGGACAACTTTGCTCCACTAAAACCTCTTATCCGTAAATCTTCAGTCATTTCCAAACTGATGCTATTGCCCAAAGATGGGTAATTTACTAATACCATCTCTAGTTACGAAGGCAGATGGGATTAGCATGAGTTATCAAGTGTTCAGTCATGGTATCAACTGCCAATGGACACCAGGTGCATTCTGTGCATTAAAGGGTGTGTGGATATGCATATACGGCATGCACAAGTCCAAGGTGATACACTTTGGTGGTGGTATATGTTAATCACAAAGGTACAATCAAATCAAAGTATCCGTTGATAGTTTTACCAAACCGCATTTAGCACTGGTGTATTATTATGCAAAATCAATGACAACACAGAATGAATGTGTGATCACAAAGTATTTAATGACAATGTGGATTGATAGAACACTAACTATTGAGTTGCTTGCATCCAGTTTCAATCAACAGTGAACGAGGCATACAGTGGCGAAGGGTGCATTCTCGCTACACTAGGAAGGAATGTTCTTTTATGTCTTCCTCCATTTGGCCTCAATAGTCGGGTCTTGCAAAATTCAGCAAGATTCCCGCTTCCGGGTTTTCATAGTGCCTGCCTGGGTTATATACCTATGGTTCTTGCTGAGGCGAAGAATGAACATAAAACCTTACATGGTTAATTCCGGATAAAAAGATGCTGGTTGAGTTGTGATGTTGAAACCATCCTCTGCATGATATAATCAATTCATAGACTTACAGACTCTGAGAGATGGTTTCTGCGGCTCGGGTTGTCAAACCATAAGCGTTAAGAGTGCTCACTACAGATTGCAGGGATAGCACCAAATAGCAGCAATCTGCATAGGAGATGGGAAGCATTGTTTATGCATCCTTACGTTTAACTCGGCACCGATGACTGACACATTAAAATTCAGTTTTATGGGATTATATCATTAAGTTACTATTCCATTACTGTGCCTTAAGTACCTCCTCATCATTTGGCTGAGGAGTACATAAACCACTCTGTCCGGTCTCACCCTCTGATATCCAGAATATGAAGGTATCGTCAGATTAAAACCTCCCAGGCTTAGGGACGCAGAGATATGGGTTGTTAACATTGTACTACGTCACTTCAACGATGGGCACCAGCAACATCCCTGTCCATGGTCATACTCATGTACTGGTGATTACGCCATGGCACTGAGTACAACGCTATGGGTCCAGTCATTGCAACACTGGATAGGATGATCATATCTGCGGGCTACAATAACATGTTTTGTTTATGGTTAATCAAGCAGATTAGACAGGGACACAAGACCAAACTAGATGTTGCATATCCCATGGACCTTGGGTTGCCTGTGATCACGCATTTACACCAGTATGTCAAGGTTCCTAAGAGCCTTATAGACTGACAGCAATATTATTAGTTACATAAAATCTTGTTAGAAGGAATCACTACGAACCTTCTCCAGATGGTTATATGGGTCTGGCATATACAGGAGTGTACATTGACATTGAGTCTCACTCCACCAGGACCGCAATACCGCAGCAGCAGGGATGGACCACATCCTAGCGGTTGCAGGATGGTCAAACTATTGATCTGTCCAAATATTCAGAATAAACCTATTGCCAGATCAGGGGTATTTGCCAACTCTATGTTAGGTATGGTTCATACATCCTCCAGGTTGAGGGAGGTTACTATTGCCACTATTATTCATTAATAGCATCAACATGTCTATATCTATGTCATATCTGAATGCATTCGTAATGTTCACTCATCATTGACCTACTGATGCAGTGTATGACGCCTGGACTCGGTTCCATGGCATGAAATCACAGAGCTTTAAAATCTTCACGTAGTCACTCACGTGACTCCGAAGTAAAATAGTAAGATTAAACGATAACTTACCAGTTTGAACTTTGATCTTTATTTTATGAGGAGTAACGTTGAGGGATTACGTGCCCTCCGCTCCCAGCCCTCTATCATAAAGTTCAACTGGTATTATGGTTCTCTTATCTTACCATGTTCAGTTCAATAACTGTTATCTGTGATTTCACATCGCTGCTTTGAAGATTGACACGCATGCGTACTGGACGGGGTCTTCACGTAATCCCTCAACGTTACTCCTCATAAAATAAAGATCAATCTTCAAACTGGTAAGTTCTTGTTTAGTCTTACTATTAATTTCTAACTGTCACATTAGCTCATTTGGTCACATTAGCTCATTTGGTCAGAGATATTCCCTTTGTTCTATTCCTCCCTCCCCAACCCACTTTGCAGCTTAAAACTATCAGGTCTTTGCCCAGTGGGCTCTCATGCCCAGTTGATCAAGATCTTAATGTGTTTTTTCATAACCCTTCTCACTGTCTACGATACCACCTGCTGTAATGTCATCTGCAAATTTACTAATTACGCCTAGTACATTCTCATCTAAATCATTGATATAAACCGCAAACAGAAATGGGCCCAGCCCGATCCCTGAGGATCAGTCGAAAATACGTCGAAATCCCAGTCGAAAATACAACCTTGCGATTTGAACTTTCAGAGCAGCCTGCCATGCAGAATCCTAACAAAGGCCTTGCTGAAATTCATATAGACAACCTCTGAAGGCCTTCTTTCTTCAACTTTTTTGGTTACTTTTTGGTTACTTCTTCAAAAAATCCCATAACATTTTTGAGACATTCTCTCATGTAAAAAAACAGGTTCACTATCTCTAAATCAGCTTGTCTACACAAATGTCTATATCTTATCCCTTAGTATACCCTCCAGTATCCCACTGAACATATATTTTCAGCTCATTGATCTATAATGCCCAGGCTTTTCCTTGCAGCCCTTCTTAAATAGAGGCTCAACATTAGACACCCTTCAGTCGTCTGGTACCTCCCCCGTGTCCAACAATGACTCATATATCACAGACAGGGCTCCTGCAATTTCTTCTCTAGATTTCCACAGTGTCTTCAGATATATCTGATCAGGCGTGGGAGATTTCATACTTCTCAGTACATCCAGCACCTCCTAGACCTTAATATGGATGGCCCTAAACATCTCCATTAACTGTCACAAGTGTTCTAGTGTTAATGTCTTTCTCTATAGTAAAACCAGAGGAGAAATACTCATTGAAGACTTTGTTCATTTCCAGCAGCTCTCACTGCTTTGGTTTCTGAGGACCGTATTCTCCCTCTAGCTACTCTCTTTCCTTTATGTACATATCTTTGGATTTGCCTCAATCTAATCTGCCAGAGCCATCTCTTCACCCCTTATTGCCATTCTGATTTCTTTCTTAAGTATGCTCCTTAAATTCTACCAGGGATACACTTGATCACAGCTGTCAATACCAGGTCCATGCCTCCATCCTTTTCCTGACTAGAGCCTCAATTTCTCTCACCATATAACCATATAACCATATAACAATTGCAGCACGGAAACAGGCCATCTCGGCCCTACAAGTCCGTGCCGAACAATTTTTTTTCCCTTAGTCCCACCTGCCTGTACTCATACCATAACCCTCCATTCCCTTCTCATCCATATGCCTATCCAATTTATTCTTAAATGATACCAACGAACCTGCCGCCACCACTTCCACTGGAAGCTCATTCCACACCGCTACCACTCTCTGAGTAAAGAAGTTCCCCCTCATGTTACCCCTAAACTTCTGTCCCTTAATTCTGAAGTCATGTCCTCTTGTTTGAATCTTCCCTATTCTCAAAGGGAAAAGCTTGATCGCATCAACTCTGTCTATCCCTCTCATCATTTTAAAGACCTCTATCAAGTCCCCCCTTAACCTTCTGCGCTCCAGAGAATAAAGACCTAATAAAGACCATCCAGGCTTCCTTACTCCCACCTGCCTTGCCCTTCACTTTAACAGGAACATGTCAGAACAAAAGTGGGTGGTTTTGCAGTTAGTGAAAATGGTTGTGAAAAATTGCAGCAGGATCTTGATCTATTGGCCAAGTAGGCTGAGGTAAGATTGATGGAATTTAATACAGAGAAATGTGAGGTGTTGGATTTTGGGAAGTGAATGACAGGCCTCTGGGGAGTATTGTAGAGCAGAGGGATCGAGGAGTGCAGGTGCATGGTTCCTTGAAGGTCGAGTCGCAGGTAGATAAAGTGGTCAAAAAGGCTATTGGCCTTTGTCATCCAGAGTACTGAGTTGGGAGGTCCTGTTGCAGTTGTATAAGATGTTGCTAAGACCGCATTTAGAGTATTGCGTTCAGTTCCGGTCATCATGCTATAGGAAAGATGTTGTCATGATGGAAAGGGTACAGAGAAGATTTACGAGAATGTTGCCAGGACTAGAGGGTCAGAGCTATAGGGGGAGGTTGAGTAGACTGGGACTCTTTTCCTTAGAGCACAGGAGGATGAGGGGTGATCTAATAGAGGTGTATAAAATCTTGAGAGGAAAAGATTGGGTAGATGCACAGAGTCTCATGCCCAGAGTAGGTGAATCGAATACGAGCGGGCATAGGTTTATGATGAAGCGGGAAAGAGGGGTAACTTTTTCACTCAAAGGGTGGTGGGTGTATAGAACAAGCTGCCAGAGGATGTAGTTGAGGCTGGAACTATCCCAATGTTTAAGAAACAGTTAGACAAGTACATGGATAGGACAGATTTGGAGGGATATGGACCAAGCGCAGGCAGGTGGGACTAGTGTAGCTGGGACATTGGCCGGTGTGGGCAAGTTGGGATGGGTTTAGAACAAATTCTATCAGTGTTGAAATGGATTTTTACAAGTTCTGAAGAAAGATTTTGAACCCAAAATTATAATTTTCTTTCTCTTCCAACTGAACCAGTTCAATATTTCCAAGTTGTTCTGCTTTCATTCATTATCTAAGAAAGTATTAACTTACTATAGAGAGAGGTTCCAGACATGGTACATTTGCTGTATTGTGGAAGACTGAATAGATTGGGACTGTATTCTTCAGAATTTAGAAATATGAGGAGATCTCATTAGAACACAAAGTGCCAGAGTAACTCAGTGGGTCCATCAGCAATTTTGGGAGGACATGGATAGACACCATTTTGGGTTGGTATCCTTTCTCCCTACTACAGTGCAGTAACGCAGCGGTAGAGTTGCTTCCTTACAGCGCAAGAGACTCAGATTAAATCCTAATTATGAGTGTCAGTACAGAGTTTGTACATTCTCCATGTGACCACGTGGGTTTTCTCCAGTAGCTCCGGTATCGTCCCACATTCCAAAGACGTGCAGTTTTGTAGGTTAATTGGCATCTGTAAATTGTCCCTAGAGTTTAGGTTAGAACTAATGTATGGGTGATTGCTGGTCAGCACGGACACAGTGGGCCGAAGGACCGTGTCCACACTGTATCTCTAAACTAAACTACTACAATCAGTCTGAAGAAAAAAAACAAAAAGTTGTCTGTCCATGTCCTTCAGAGATTCTGCCTGACCTGCTGAGTTACTCCAGCATGTTGTTTTGCTAATGGAATGACAGAGCAGACAAATGCTGAACAACCTACCTCTGTCCCGGTTACCTCGGTTTTGCAGCATCGACAGTGATTTACAGCTGGTGCACATGCTTGTGCCTAATGCCTTTCTCAAGCAGCATCACAGTGCCCAAATAACTGACTCTACTAATCTGATCTTTAACCATTGACTTTAATTCAATACTTGCTCTCTCCCTTTCTTCTTAAGCAAGTCAAATCCATAAGAAGGAGCCGATACAATTTTGCTTTGATAGTAGAAGAGATAAGCGTACATCAGACAATAAATTGCTAGATTTTCAATAATCTTTTACCAAGAGGAAAATCTGGATCAAGCTGTAGGAAGTTGGAACAAATTTACATCAATTGGCCTAAGTTCAATGCACTCCAGCTGAAAAGAAAAATGTGATCTTTCATGTGCCATTAGCCCTGCACTAATTATTGTCATTGGGCCATCAGAGCCTGTTTATGATGGCTGTGGCTGACAGAGCACTGAGACACCCTGTCAAGGCCAGCCCCTTGATGGGTTTTTTTATTGGCATCAGCTCATCTTTCACTTACTTATGTATATTACAGGCTTCATTGCCTCATGAACCATAGATGGAGCTTTGCACAATTACCGCTGTCTGAGAAATTAATTTATTTCTGTTTGATTTCACAAACCAGCTGTTTCATCGCAAATATCTTACAATCAACGGAATCAGTGAACTTCTGCTTGAACCTTCCGGGCGCTCAGTATTCGAGCTATTTGAAAGAGTGACATCTGAAAACAAATCAACAGAACCACGTCTACATAGCATGAACAAATATTAAATATTAACAAGATATCCGTGGTTGAATTTGCTACACCTGGTAATCTTCCAGCAGAAAGCAAATTATTTTAATGTATGGCGATATCAAAACTGTGCAATTTGCCACAAAACATGGGTGAGATGAATCCACACAGTGATGTGACACAGCCAATCATTACAAACACCCTCAACTAGAAATCAAAATTTAGAATTGATTCCTTTTGGTTTATAGATTCTCCTCATGTGGATCATCAAATCTTTTGAACGACGGTGTTCTACATTATAGGCTTTTATTCAAATTACATTATATAAAATGAATGTAATTGCTGCATCTGATTTATACACAAACAGAGACATTTTGACAGAGAAGAGTACAACACAGGAACAGGCCCTTCAGCCCACAATGTCCCAACTGAACATGACATGTTAAACTAATCTCCTCTGCCAGCACATGATTCATATCCCTCCATTCTGATGCTTCAAATTTCCTATGAACTTCTGAGAAACAATCTTCTCAAATACCAGGAAGCAGTAAAATCTGCGAGAACACAATACCTTTCTGACCTTATTTCCAAAAACGCCCATAACCCCAAGGTCCTTTTTAGTACCATTACCTCTATCATATGTCCTGCCTCCAGTACCAGCTTATCTGGGTCCCCTGCAAAGTGCGAAGAATTTACTACATTTTTCACCAGCAAAATTAAGAACATCAGAACAAATATTTCCCCTCCCATCCGTGACCTTGCTGTCTCATTGGTCTGTTCTTCAAAACTAGACTTTCAACCCATTACTCTACCCTCCCTTGTAAAGCTGGTCACCACAATGAAAACTGCTACCTGCCCCCTCGACGTTGTCCCCTCTGCCCTTCTGAAGGATGTCATTGCAATAGCCAGTCCCAGCATCCTCGCCATCATCAACAGTTCTCTGGCCACTGGCACTGTTCCTACCTGCTTCAAGCATGTGGTGGTCCAGCCCCTCCTGAAAAAACCTAACCTCGACCCCACGTTGCCTAGCAACTACAGACCTATTTCCAAACTGCCTTTCCTTTCAAACATCCTTGAAAAGGTAATTTTAAATCAACTTATGCCTTACCTACACCAAAATATCATCCTGGAAACTTTCCAATCAGGTTTCAGGGCCCACCACAGCACAGAGTCTGCCTTGTTGAAGGTACATAATGACCTACTTCTCACCATTGACTCCGGCGACTGTACAATCCTGCTCCTTCTCGACCTCAGTGCAGCATTTGATACAGTCGACCACACCATCCTAATTGACCGTCTCTGGTACGGGGTTGGTATTGATGGCACTGCCATGAGCTGGTTTGTCTCCTACCTCAAAGATAGGAGTTTCTCTACAAACATAGGCAACTCTTTCTCCTCCCCAGCTAGCCTCTGCTGCGGGGTTCCACAACATTCCATCCTTGGCCCCATTCTCTTCTCCCTGTATAAGCTCCCGTTAGGCCAAGTCATTCAAAGCCACGGCATTTCCTTCCACTGCTATGCTGATGATGCACAACTCTATCTCCCCCTGAAACCCAACAACCAATTAAATCGACTCAGCCTTATCCACTGCCTCGAGGATATAAAGTGTTGGATGGCCCAGAACTTCCTCCAATTAAACGAGAGTAAGTCTGAGGTCATCCTACTCGGCCCCTCGGACTCCATCAAAATGATAGCAGACAGCCTTGGAAGCCTTACCCCATTACTCAAACCTCACATCAAAAACCTTGGCGTGATATTTGACTCCGCATTGAAATTTGACGAACAAGTCAATGCTGTGGTAAAAGCTAGCTTCTTCCAGCTTCAGACGATAGCTAAAATAAAATCATTCCTCTAATTTGACGACCTCGAAAAGATTATCCACTCATTTATCTCCTCCCGCCTCGATTACTGCAACTCCCTCTACACTGGCATCAGCCAATCATCCCTGTCCCGCCTGCAATTGGTCCAAATCACCGCAGCGAGACTCCTGACGGGCACCCGAAAAAGGGACCACATCACCCCGATCCTGGCCTCTCTCCACTGGCTCCCTGTGCGGTTCCGAATCAATTTCAAGCTCCTTCTTTATGTTTACAAAGCCCTTATCGGGCTTGCCCCCACCTACATCAAAAATCTGCTTACCCACCATACTACCTCCAGGTCCCTCAGATTGGCCGACTTGGGGTTACTGACCATCCCGTGGTCTAGGCATAAGCTCAGGGCCGACCGCGCTTTTCAGAACTGCCCCCTCCATCGACTCTTTTAAGTCTAGACTTAAAACTTATTTCTACTCTCAAGCCTTTCTTGAGAGCCTCTGATGGAGTGCTGTATATATGTATTTATGTATGTATTGTTAAGCTATGTACCACTGTTTGTAGCATGTTAGTACCTGCACTAATGTAAAGCACTTTGGTCAATGAGAGTTGTTTTTTAATGTGCTATAGAAATAAAATTGACTTGACTTGACATTCCCCACATATCCATGTGCCTATCCAAAAGCCTCTTTAATACTACTATCATAATGCCTCCACCACCAGCCCTGGGAGCACAATCCAGGCTTTCACTACTCTCTGTAAAAGACTCACCCTTCACATCTTCTCTAAACTTTGTCCCTCTGACTTGAAAGCTGTGCCTTTTAGTCTTTGACATTTCCACCCTGAGAAAAAGGTTCTGTTGGTCTACCCCATCTCTGCCTCTCACATTATATAAACTATCAGATCTCCCGTCAGCCTCCAACGCTGCAGAGAAAACAATCTAAGTCTGTTCAACCTCTCCCTGTAGCTAATGCCTTCTAATCCTCCCATCATTCTGCTAAACCTCCTCTGCACCCACTCCAAAGCCTTCACATCTTTCCTGTAATGGGGCAAACAGAACTGACACAATATTCAAAATGTGACCTGAAGAAGGATCTCAATCCGATACATCACCTACTCCTTTACTCCAGAGATGCTGCCTGACCCACAGATACTTCAGCATTTTAGGTCCATCTTTGGTAGCTTAAACAAAGTTCAATAAAGCTGCAACATGACTTCCTGACTCTTACAGTATATTGAATGGCTGCACTAATGAAGGCAAGCATATCATACACCTTCTTTACCATTCTATCTACTTGTGTTGCCACTTTCCAGCACCTGTTGACTTGGACCCCAACACCCCTCACATTCACACACCCAGGCATGCCACACCACCATGGTGTTTTGCTTTCTAATTAAGAACCATATTTGAGGCATATAAATGGGGTGGGAGCCTATGAAGGACCGAGGCAGGTGAGAGACTGTAAGGTGAGAGGTTGGATGGTGATGAAAGAAGTTTTGTTGACATAATAGGCAGGAGAAAGGCAGGGGGTGAGGATGTCTGTTGGTTTGAATTGCAATTATTTTAATGCAAGAGGTCTGACGGGTAAGTTCAGATGAACGCAGGGCATGGATAGGTACGTGCGACTGGGATGCTGTAGTAATGACAGAAATCTGGTTAAAAGAGGGACAGGGCTGTCGTCTTAATGTTCCAGGATACTGATGCGTCTGTAGAGACAGAGGTGGGGGATAAAAGAGGAGGAGGTGTTGCTTTATTCATTAAATAAGATGTCACAATAATGGTCAGTGATGACATTACTGATGGTTAGTCCAATGAGGCTATGTAGTGGAGCTGAGAAATAAGAAAGGGATGATCACCATGTTGGAAAATGTACTACAGACCACCAAATAGTCAACAGGAATTAGACGAGCAAATATGCCAGGTGACTGCAGGAATAATCGGGTTGTCCTAGTGGGGGATTTTACCTTTCCCAATATTGACTGGGAATGTCATAGTGCAAAAGGTTTAGATGGGACAGAATTTGTTAAATGGGTTCTGGGAAGATTCTGCAGGAAATATGTAGAGGGCCCTACATGGGATGGGGCAACGCTTGATCTAGTCTTGGGAAATTGCGAGGGGCAAGTATATGAAGTGTCCGGGGTTGAGACTTTTGAGATCAGCGATCACTTCTATTATATTTAAGATGGTCATGGATAGAGACAGGGCAGGCCCACGAGTTAAAATTCTAAATTGGGACAAGGCCAACTTTGAATGTATTAGACAGGAACTTGCTCAACTTGATTGGAGCAGGTTGATTGAAGGAAAAGGGACAAAAGTGGGATGTTTAAAAAAAAATCCACACTGTCCGCAAAGGCCTACGTGATCTCTCACTCCCATTCCCATATTGACCTTTCTCTCATGGGCCTCCTCCAGTGCCAAAGTGAGGCCCAAAGTGAGGCCCAAAGCAAATTGGAGGAACAGCAACTCATTTTTTGCTTGGACTACCCAGAGGCATGAATATTGATTTATTTTACTTGTATTAACCCTTGGTTTCCCTTTCTCTCCGTCTCTCCCCCACACTTATTTTCTGACTAGTTTTACTGTCATTCTGATTAATATTACTGATTGTATGCTTCCTTGTCACCTTCCCCTCAGCTAACAATGAACCATTTCCTTATCATCGGTACACAAAATTGCTGGGGAAACTCAGCGGGTGCAGCAGCATCTATGGAGCGAAGGAAATAGGCGACGTTTTGGGCCGAAACCCTTCTTCTGAAGTCTGAAGAAGGGTTTCGGCCCGAAACGTCGCCTATTTCCTTCGCTCCATAGATGCTGCTGCACCCGCTGAGTTTCCCCAGCAATTTTGTGTACCTTCGATATTCGAGCATCTGCAGTTCCCTTTTGAACATTTCCTTATCATCGTTTGCTTTGAACTATCATTTTCACACCTTACCCCTCCATATCTCTAGACTCCCTCTCCCTGACTCAGTCAGAAGAAGGGTCCCTACTAGAAAGTTCACCAACTCCTTCTCTCCAGAGATGTTGCCTGTCCCGCTGAGTTACTCCAGCATTTTGTACCTATTTTCAGTATAAACTATCATCTGCAGTTCTTTCCTACGCTTACAGTAATTTAGGTGATAACCAACTTGCTGTACTTTGTAGCTCCAAACTCTCTTTGATGCTGTCAAGAAAAAGAACCCCATTGATCTTTTATGACACTGAATGCATCCCTCAGCATGATTTACTGCCTTATTTCCACACTGATTTCTCCACTATCACAGGTGATAAATATCACATACATAAACTAGTTTTCTTTAAACATTACAGTTTACCGATTGCAATTTTTGCATTGTGTCTACAATGGAATACATATAAAAGGGAAGTCCAGCTGCACACATTGTTATTCATTGATATGGATTTTAATGCATTCTGTTAAATTTACAGTTAGTTTAATACAATGGGAGTTTTTTCCTTCACACACAATCAGCAGAATGCATCCCTCCTCCCCCACCACCCCTCAAAACACAATTTTCAGAAATAAGCTACTAATGATTCAAGATGCATCACTTCTTGGTAGCTATTAGATAAATGTGGTGCAGGAAAACCCATCTGAGTTTAATTTGCTTAGTAAACATGTGTACCTCTAAATTACTTATTATATAACATAATGACTCCTTGGTGTAAATGAGGCATGTCACTAATGCATCAAAATGCATAGTTGCATGTGCGCTGCTGGTAGCAACGGGCATGCACCCTATGTTCGGCTGCTGTCACCAGTGAGATGTGCTAATCATTTTCATGTTGTGGTCTCATCAGAACAGAGTAAGTCAGCTGCCAGCACGTTGAGAGAAAGTTCACCGGTTGAAGTGCTGCTGGGCTTTCACGAGCAAAATGAAAGGGGGGAAACAACAATCTGCAGAGAGACACAAAGGGCCAAAAGGTTTTTAGAGAATATTTTTTATTTTGTTTCACTTGGCCCGATAAAAGTCAGACCCACTGCACATCACCTTGTATATAGAAAATATATTTTTCTGCAGAAGTTGTAGTAGTAGTTCTTTTGTGGCGTGGTTGTTCAGCATCTGAATGCACATTCCATGAAAGTGATCACCAAAGTCATCACTGGAGCACTTTTGTCCAATGGTTTGTTACAAACTCTGCCTGTTGTGAGCAGAAGGACCTGCAGTTGGATTCGAGACATGCTTGATAACTGAGATGGTCAGGTTTTGTGGAGCGTTTGAAGAATAGTTTATTTGAAACTATGCACTGAATATTCCTTAAAGTATTGAATGCTTCAAAACCTGACAAAGTCAGTTGTCAAGTTGGTCTCAAAAACTAGTCCTTTTACTCAAAACAGGCAGGGTTTATACCAAATGTGCAAGAAGGAATTACAAATACTGGTTTAAACCATAGATAGACACAAAAAGCTGGAGTAACTCAGCGGGACAGGCAGCATCTCTGGAGAGAAGGAATGGGTGACGTTTCGGTTCGAGACCCTTCTTCTGACGTCTCGGCCAGAAACATCACCCATTCCTTCTCTCCAGAGATGCTGCCTGTCCTGCTGAGTTACTCCAGTTTTTTATGTCTATCTAGGGTTTATACCAAACCTTCCAAATGCGACATGGCAGGAATTGTTGACCCCTCATCCTTAGGTTCATCCTGTTTCCATTGATTATCTTTGAGCTGTTTCTACAACTTGATTGATTGGACATGATTTGGAAAGGCACACACCTGTCTATATAAGGTTCCACAGTTGACAGTGCATGTCAGAGCAAAAACCATGCCATGAAGATGAAGGAATTGTCCGTAGACCTCCGAGACAGGATTGTGTCGAGACATAGATCTGGGGGAGGAAATAAAACTATTTCTGCAGCATTGCAGGTCCAAGAACACAGTGGCCTATGTCATTCTTACATGGAAGAACTTTGGAACCACCAGAACTCTTCATAGAGCGGGTCGCCCGGCCAAACTGAACAATCGGGGGAGAAGGGCCTTGGTCAGGGAGGTGGTCACTCTGACAGAGCTCCAGAGTTCCTCTGTGGAGATGGTAGAATCTTCCAGAAGGACTACTATATCTGCAACACTCCACCAATCAGGCCTTTATGGTAGAGTGGCCAGACGGAAGCCACTCCTCAGTAAAAGGTACATGACAGCCCGCTTGGAGATTCCCAAAGGCATGAGAAACAAATTCTCTGGTCTGATGAAACCAAGATTGAACTCTTAGCCTGAATGCCAAGTGTCACGTCTGGAGGAAACGAGGCACCCCTCATCACCTGGCCAAGCATGGCAAAGGCAGCATCATGCTGTGGGGATGTTTTTCAGTGGAAGAAACTGGGTGACTAGTCAGGATCGAGGGAAAGATGAACTGAGCAAAGTACAGAGATCCTTGATGAAAACCTGCTCCAGAGCGTTCTGGACTGGGGCGGAGGTTCACCTTCCAACAGGACAAATACCCTAAGCACACAGCCAAGACAGTGCAGGAGTGGCTTCGTGACAAGTCTGTGAAGTCCTTGAGTGGCCCAGCCAGAGCCCGGACTTGAATCCAATCGAACATCTCTGGAGGGACCTGAAAATAGCTGTGCATCGATGCTCCCCATCCAACCTGACAGGGATTGAGAAGATCTGCAGAGAAGAATGAGAGAAATTACCCAAATACAGGTGTGCCAAGCTTGTAGAATCATACCCAAGAAGACTTGAGGCTGTAATTTCTGCCAAAGGTGCCTCAACAAAGTACTGAGTAAAGGGTCTGAATACTTGTGTAAATGTGATATTTCAGTTATTTCTTTTTAATTACTTTGCAAAAATTTCTAAACACCTGTTTTTGCTTTTTTTATTATGGGGTATTGTGTGTAGATTAATTATTAAACAAATGTATTTATTCCATTTTAGAATAAGGCTGTAACGTTACAAAATGTGGAAAAAGTGAAGGGGTCTGAATACTTTCAGAATGCACTGTACATAGTGATGGAAGCTCACCATGAATCATGTACTTCATCTGATATCCTCATCAATCTTCTATATGCTGCTGGTTGGAAAATACCACATCATTTGTATCAAATTAGTGGCAACAGCAGAATGGGAGAAATCTGAAGGAAATTCACAATCCCACACATTCTTAGCGATTGACATGGAAGAAAATATTATTCTGTACATTCAATGCATCAGAATCAGATATGTTGTTATACTTTATAGCCTTCTAATATGTTAGAGCTACTTTGCACTTGCTATGGAATGGAAATGCAGACAAATGCAACTCCCCTGTCACGTAGATTAAGATTTTGCATACATTCAAAGACAGCGGTCATAAACAAACTAGGCATTGCCTGGAATAAACACCCCACGTTATTGTAAAGGAATAGATTCACATCAGCCAACACAGAATTTTAAAAGCATCTCCACAAGTTTTTGACCAAAACTGTTCAACAAAACCAATCTATCTGTAACAGCCTCTTTTCATGGGAGGTCATATTAGATTTATGTTTCCCTGAAAGCTCAGTCAATTTCTTGTGTGGCCTTCAAACCGTGTCACCCTGTACTGCATGTGTGACCTGAATCAGCGAGGCAATTAGATCCAAGGAGAGCTATCTGCCTGGATACAGAATTTGCATTCAACAGGTGGTGGTGGAAGGTTGTCTTTCAGGCTTGGGGCCTGTGACCAAGGCTCAATGCTGTCTATCGTCTCTATCAATAATAACTTGAATGAGAATGTACAAGGCAATGATCAGTAAGTTTGCAGATAACACTAAAATAGATGGCATAGATGGTTATCAAGAATAACAGCAGGATCTTGATCAGCTGGTAAGTGCATTGAGGGATAGCAAATTGTGGTGTATTTCAATTTGGGACGACAGATGGCACAATGGGCTAAGTGTTCGGCTGGCAACCGGAAGGTAGCCGGTTCGAATCCCACTTGGAGTGCATACTGTCGTTGTGTCCTTGGGCAAGACACTTCACCCACATTTGCCTGTGTGTGAATGTGTGTGAATGTGTGTGAGTGATTGGTGGTGGTCGGAGGGGCCGTAGGCGCAGATTGGCAGCCACGCTTCCGTCAGTCTGCCCCAGGGCAGCTGTGGCTACAGAAGTAGCTTACCACCACCGAGTGTGACTGAGGAGTGAATGAATAATGCGATGTAAAGCGCCTTGAGTATTAGAAAGGCGCTATATAAATCCCATCCATTATTATTATTAATTATGTATGAGGTGTACTATTTGGGAAGTCAAACCAGGGCAGGTCCTTCACAGTGAATGGCAGGGTCCTGCTGAGTGCTGTAGAGCAGAGGGATCTAGAAGTGCAGGTACATACTTCCTTGAAAGTCGCATCACAGGTCGATAGGGTGGTCAAGAAGATTTTCAGCACATTGGCCTTCATCAATCAGGGTATTGAGAATACAAGTAGGGATGTTATGTTACAATTGTTCAACATTGTGGTTAAGCTGGACTTGGAGTATTTGTTCAGTTTTGATCATCCTACTATAGGAAAGATATCAATAAGCTGGAAATGATGCATAGAATATTTGTAAGGACGTTGCCAAGTCTCAAGGACCTGAGCCATAGGTAGAGATCAGGGAAGTCATAGAAACATAGAAAATAGGTGCAGGTGTAGGCCATTCGGCCCTTCGAGCCTGCACCGCCATTCAATATGATCATGGCTTATCACCCAACTCAGTATCCTGTACCTGCCTTCTCTCCATACCCCCTGATCCCTTTAGCCACAAGGGCCACATCTAACTCCCTCTTAAATATAGCCAATGAACTGGCCTCAACTACCTTCTGTGGCAGAGAGTTCCACAGATTCACCACTCTCTGTATGAAAAATGTTTTTCTCATCTCGGTCCTAAAGGATTTCCCCTTTATCCTTAAACTGTGATCCCTTGTCCTGGACTTCCCCAACATCGGGAACAATCTTCCTGCATCTAGCCTGTCCAACCCCTTAAGCCTGTCCAATCTCGAATTCTGTTTTCCTGCCATGGTGAAACTCAAATTGTCCACTGGCAGTCAGGGTGTTGGTTAGTCCCACGATCACATTATCACCAAAAAGCTCCTGATAACTTGTTGACTGAAAGTGAACTAAAGAACAAATCGGCAGATAGGATTTGCCATGCCTTCCGTCGATATAGTATGCAGAGACTTTCTCATTTGTTGAGTGAATACCAGGTGTTGGGGCAGCTTGACTAAAGGCTTAGCTACAACGTGAAAGCCAGATACTCCAGCCAGATGTTGTCTATTTCCACAGCCTTTGCCATGTTCAATTTTCCTAGTTATTTCTTGAAATCTACTGGAACAAATTGAATTGGTCAGGGGTTGACTTCCATGATGGTGGGGACATCTGCAGCAGGCTAAAATGATTAGCTATTTGATATTTCTGGCTGAAGTTAGATACAAATGTTTTAGCCCTTGTGATTTTTAAGATTGGGGATGTTCTCTGATTTGTTGTTTAATTGTACACAAGGGTTCAAATTGGCATGTGGCTAGACTGCAAAACTTGGATTTGGAGGTATTCATAGATGGAGTTATACAGCACAGAAACAGGACCTTCGGCCCAACTCACCCTTGCCCAATTACCCTTGAAACCTTTCCTATCTGTCAAGAGTCAAGAGTGTTTTATTGTCATATGTCCCGAATGGGACAATTAAATTCTTACACGCTGAATATCTGACAAAATGTCTTCTAAACATTATGATTTTATCTATCCCCACCAAGTCCTCTGGCAGCTTGTTCCATATACCCACCACTATCGGTATGAAACATATTCCTTTGAGATCTCCTTTAAATCTTTCCCCTCCACCCTTAAACTTTCCTTGATCCATACTATTGGTTATGGACCGCCAAGTCCATTGTCTAATTGTGGAAGTTGGTGGATTCATGGTCACCTTTACTGATATTAGCATATTACTCTAGATTACTTAATTAACGCATTTTAAACTCCTAGGCTATCGTGGTGGCTACAGTGTGTGGTCAAGTGTCAAAGAGTAGAGGGTATAGCATTAGAGTGAGTGGGGCAAATATTAAAGATGTGTGGGGTAAGCTTGTGTCTCTGGAACATTGGTCCAGGTAATTTATGCTGCCAAAGTTGCCAATTGTTACAATCATTCATATCTGGATTTACACTCCTTGAGGCCAGGCCACAATGAGCAGAAAATCCAGTGCAGATCACATTTGTGGGAATAAGGATTGAGACATCTTGTTGCCATCTCTTAAGGGTTGTCGCTGTGTGCGCTTCGGAAGATTCAAATAAATAAGGATAAGGGAGATTGTCCAACCCCTTAAGAATTTTGTATGTTTCTATAAGATCCCCCCTCAATCTTCTAAATGTTACTTCGGAGTCACGTGAGTGATTCCGTGAAGAACCCGCTCAGCACGCATGCGCGGCATTACGCCAGCAGTGCAACAAGTGGCTACAGCGGGAGTCAGGCGCTCCCGCTGCAATTTAAAAGACGGACTGTCAGGTAAGTGAACTGAGGTCGGCTTTACTTACCAAAGAAGAGCCGTCTGATTTCTCTTTCAGAATGAGTACACCAAAGACAAGACTCTCAAAGAAATCTGTCCCCCGTTCGACTCCACCAGAGGAGCGTTCCATCAGGGGGGGGGGGCAGCAACAGGCGGTAGGAACGCTAACCGAGCGCTCCACTATCCCCGACACCGTGCCGAGCCCTACCCCGCTAGCGCCTGAGCAGCGGGCTGGAGGGAAAGCTACCAGGAAAAGCGTCCGGACGGTGGTTTCCGACACGTCGGACGGGGACGTCTCTCCACCCGGGCGAGGGAGAGACAGCCGCCTGAGCCGAGTGGAGCGGCTCTTGGAGCAGGTGCTCCAGCGAGGTGCACCCCAGGAGGGGCGCTCTCACAGAGGGAGGTCAGGCACTCCCTCCAGTGTCTTGTGCACTGTCCATTGCTTCCTCCTTACCAGAGGATAGCTTTGGTGACCAGGACTGGGCTGGTCAAGAAGAGGGGACGATGGCTGAGGATCTCGGGAGTATGCAAGGGGTGCAGGAACAGGAAGAGCTGCTTAGTGTAGTGGACCGCTACGTGGCAACCCCACGTGCAGGAAGACAGTTAGAAGCCAAACTAGCGGCCAGCATCAACCACCTCTCCAACAGGGCTCTACAGGAGCAGGTGGTCAATGATGCTTTAGGAATATATACAGCGCCGGAGAACTGTGAGTCCCTCAAAGTGCCAGCTGTAAACAGACAAATCTGGGGACACGTTGGGACAAACATCCGACACCACGAGCTAAAACTGCAGCGGATCCTCAGGCTCCTGACGTCGGCCATCACTTCGTTTGCTCGTTCCGTGGACAACACCGAGATGACCACCACTCAACAGGATACTCTCGCGCTGTTGTGCAATACGCAATTTGAGATCAACAACCTGCGTAAAGAAATAATAAAACCTGCCCTAAATCCTAAATTTGCGGGGTTGTGCAAAACCCCAGCCTCTGAGCCAGACATACTGCTCTTTGGCAATGACCTCCCTAAGCGAATGAAGGATATGGCCGAGGCCTCAAAAACTCACGGTCTCATGAAGGCAGGGCACGGGATGAGCAAACCTAGAGCAATAAAAACCAAGTGGCAGCACCCCGTCGCGTCCACCAGTCAACGTCCACCATATAGGACTGGTGAAAGCTCGGGGTCCGCATTCTATCACCGTAAGTCTTCTTTAGACCAGGGCCCAGAGCGGACCCCATGGAAAATGCGCCACCCCCCAACGTCAACACCACATCAGACAACACGCAAGCCTCGTGGGACCGGCGGGAACCATAGGAAATACCCATAACCATGGAGGTAGGTGGGTCTGGTTCCTACCAGCATATAGGAAAGAAGGGGCTTAATACTAACAGAGGGGAGATTACACCAGTTTAAAGCAGCATGGGAGTCTATCACGAGTGATCAGTATATACTCAATGGCATTAGTGGATACAAAATACAATTCATAACAGGTAAATTGCCACCAGTTCAACATTTACCCCAAAGGGTATTTTCCCTCTCAGTGAAAGAAAAACGAGAGGGACAAGTTGAACTGATGAGACTAATCACAAAGGGTATCATTGAAAAAACAAAACATGAACCCTTGGAATTTGTATCAAATATATTCACTAAAACCAAAAAAGATGGTAGATGTCGCATCATCATTGACTTATCACTAAATATGTTTGTTAAGTATATACATTTCAAAATGGAAACGTTTGTTATTGCCAAACAACTAATTTCCAAAGGATACTACATGGCAAGCATTGATCTTAAAGATACTTACTATTCAGTACCTATTCACAAGGATCATCGCAGATACCTGAAGTTTACCTGGATGGGGCAATTATGGCAGTTTAAAGCGTTACCCAATGCATTAACATTAGCCCCAAGATTATTCACCAGGATACTAAAACCAGCCTTGGCAATATTAAGAAGACAAAAACATATTGTCATGGCATATCTTGATGATATCTTAATAGTAGGCAAAACCATGGAATTGACTATGTCAGCTGTATCAGCTACCAAACAGTTGTTCGAAACCTTGGGATTTGTCTTACATCCAGATAAATCTAAGTTGAAGCCATCCACAGCTATGGACTACTTGGGCTTCACAATTAATTCAGTCCATATGACTGTAACTTTGCCAAGAGACAAAACAGTTGCATTGGCACAATCATGCAACAATCTAATGGTCAACAAACGACCAACTATTCGACAGGTAGCAAGAGTAATTGGGAAAATGGTAGCAGCATTTCCGGCTACGCAATTCGGACCTTTGTGCTATCAAAACTTACAAAGAGCAAAGGTACAGGCACTAAAACGACATGCAGGTCATTATGATCGTGTCATGAAGTTACCCACTGAAGCAATATCAGAACTACAGTGGTGGGCAGAAAACATTTGGCATAGTTTCAGCCCTATTATTATCACTAACCCTACGCTAGTTATCCAAACAGATGCCAGTGCTCAAGACTGGGGAGCAACTAACGCCATAACCAGCACAGGTGGTAGATGGACTAACCCTGAGTCGTCATTACTACTTACACTGGGCATAAATTATCTAGAGATGTTGGGTGCCTTCTATGGTTTAAAAGCATATGCATCAAATATGCATCACTTGCATGTTCGGTTACAAATAGATAATACTACGGTGGTGGCCTACATTAACCATATGGGCGGCATAAAATCGTTATCATGCGACAAGTTGGTTAACACAATTTGGCAATGGTGTGTCGAAAGACATATTTGGCTATCAGCAACTTACCTAACAGGTAAGCTAAATACAGTGGCAGACACCAGGTCACGTAAATTTAATGACAACATCGAATGGATGTTAAACCCCAAAATATTTGCAAAAATTGTCAAGCAATATGGCACGCCAGATATCGATTTATTCGCATCGGCTAAATCACCAGATACCTATGTATGTTGCCTGGGAACCAGACCCTGAGACAGCAGCGGTAGATGCGTTCGCGCTGGATTGGGGAAATTTCTTCTTCTATGCATTTCCTCACTTCTGCCTCATTAGTCGGGTACTACGCAAAATACAAATGGACTCTGCTTCAGGTATTTTGATAGTACCCGACTGGCCTACGCAGCCATGGTTCCCGATACTCCATGACATGGTTGTTGGAACTCCGATGACATTTCCCAGTGACCCAGAATTATTAAAAACACCCAGTGTCTGGCATAAGCCACCCATGCCATGAAAAAATCAAACTCCTGGGTTGCAGATTCTGAACAGACCATTGCTGGGACTGGGATTATCAGAACTAACTGTCGACACCATGTCAGCATCCCTCCGAACATCCACCAAAAAACAGTACTTGACCAATATCAAAAAATGGGAAAAGTACTGCCTGGATACAGGGACCACCTACACAACTGCATCAGTCACCAACGTACTGGAATTCCTGGCCAAACTTCACTACGAAGAAGGACTCAGCTACAGTGCCATCAACACAGCGAGAAGTGCCCTGTCTGCCTACTTAACACTAGCACCAGGACAACAGGCCATGGGATCTCACCCGCTGGTGGTAAAATTAATGAAAGGCATTTACAATACCAACCCCCCTAGACCAAGGTACACCCATATATGGGATGTCAGTGAGGTCCTGACTTACCTCAGGGGATGGCCACCCGCCAGATCCCTCAGCCTGGAACAATTGACACTCAAAACGCTCATGTTAATGGCACTTGTATCCGCACAGAGGGTCCAGTCTCTACATCTGTTACGATTGGACAACATGATTACAGCTCCAGACCAGATCTCGTTTATGATCCAGGGACTGATCAAACAGAGCAGGCCAGGAACGTCTAGTCCAGTCATGATATTCCGGGTTTACCCACCAGAACCACGGTTATGTGTCATGACCCACCTACTATCTTATATAGACACAACTAACAATATTCGAGGGAGTGAAAACGCCTTGTGGGTCAGTCAAAAAAACCTCATGGTCGGGTGACGAGCCAAACCATTTCGAGATGGCTCAAGCAGGTGCTAAAAGCTGCCGGGATTGACACTAACTTGTATAAATCTCACTCCACCAGGGCAGCATCCACGTCAACGGCGGAAAGAATGAACGTGCCGATGGACCACATCCTGGCTACAGCAGGATGGGCAAGGGAAACCACGTTCAGGACTTTTTTTATCACAAGCCGTTGGCAAAAACTGTGTTATATGCAGAAACAATTTTACAGTCTGCAAATATTTAATTTAAGCCCGGAGGAGCAAATTTCTTTTTGTTGTTATTGTTAATAAATACCGTTTTTGTTTTTCATAAAACAGATTCATTGGTTGATTACGATAACACACTTCCTCCCTCAAAGACTTTGGCAGTGATGTAGTAATAACTGTTACACGGTTTGAAATCACAGAGCTTTGAAATCTTCACGGAATCACTCACGTGACTCCGAAGTAAAATAGTAAGATTAAACGAGAACTTACCAGTTTGAAGTTTGATCTGTATTTTATGAGGAGTTACGATGAGGGATTACGTGCCCTCCGCTCCCATCCACAATAATATGGGTCAAATTCATAAACTGATGTCTCCTTGTCTTTACTATGTTTACTTCAATAAATGTGTCTATCTGTGATTCCACACCGCTGCTTTGAAGTATGCCGCGCATGCATGCTGAGCGGGTTCTTCACGTAATCCCTCATCGTAACTCCTCATAAAATACAGATCAAACTTCAAACTGGTAAGTTCTCGTTTAATCTTACTATTATAGTGTGTACAAGCCAAGTCTATCCAGTCTTTCTTCATATGAAAGTCCTGACATCCCAGGAATCAATCTGGTGAACCTTCTCTGTACTCCCTCTATGGCAAGAATGTCTTTCCTCAGACTTGGAGACCAAAACTGTACACAATACTCCAGGTGTGGTCTCACCAATACCCTGTACAATTGCAGTAGAACCTCCCTGCTTCTATACTCAAATCCTTTTGCTATGAATGCAAACATACCATTCGCTTTCCTCACTGCCTGCTGCACCTGCATGCCTACTTTCAATGACTGGTGTACCATGACACCCAGGTCTCGTTGCATCTCCCCTTTTCCTAATTGGCCACCATTCAGATAATAGTCTACTTTCCTGTTTTTGCCACCAAAGTGGATAACCTCACATTTATCCACATTATACTGCATCTGCCATGCATTTGCCCACTCAGCCTATCCAAGTCACCTTGCAGCCTCCTAGCTTCCTCCTCACAGCTAACACTGGCTCCCAGCTTAGTGTCATCCGCAAACTTGGAGATGTTGCATTCAATTCCCTCGCCCAAATCATTAATATATATTGTAAATAGCTGGGGTCCCAGCACTGAGCCTTGCGGTACACCACTAGTCACTCCCTGCCATTCTGAAAATGACACGTTTACTCCTACTCTTTGCTTCCTGTTTGCTAGCCAGTTCTCTATCCACATCAATACTGAACCCCCAATACCGTGTGCTTTAAGTTTGTATACTAATCTCTTATGTGGGACCTTGTCGAAAGCCTTCTGAAAGTCCAGATATAACACATCCACTGGTTCTCCCTTATCCACTCTACTAGTTACATCCTCGAAAAATTCTATAAGATTCGTCAGACATGATTTACCTTTCGTAAATCCATGCTGACTTTGTCCAATGATTTCACCACTTTCCAAATGTGCTGCTATCCCATCTTTAATAACTGACTAGCAGTTTCCCCACTACCGATGTTAGACTAACTAGTCTGTAATTCCCCGTTTTCTCTCTCCCTGCCTTTTTAAAAAGTGGGGTTACATTAGCTACCCTCCAATCCTCAGGAAATACTCCAGAATCTAAAGTTTTGAAAAATTATCACTAATGCATCCACTATATCTGGGGCTACTTCCTTAAGTACTCTGGGATGCAGCCTATCCGGCCCAGGGGATTTATCGGCCTTTTAATCCATTCAATTTACCTAACACCACTTCAGTGTAGGTTCATAAGGTTAATTCCTGGGATGGTGAGACTGTCATATGCTGAGAGAATAGAGCGGCTGGGCTTGTATACTCTGGATTGTAGAAGGATGAGAGGAATACTTTTTGAAAAAAATAAAATTATTAAAGATTTGGACACGCTAGAGACAGGAAACATGTTCCCGATGTTGGGGGACTCCACAACCAGAGGCCACAGTTTAAGAATAAGGGGGAAGCTATTTAGAACGGAGATGAGAAAAACTTTTGTACCCAGAAAGTTGTGAATTTGTGGAATTCTCTGCCACAGAAGGCAGTGGAGGCCAATTCACTAGATGAATTTAAAAGAGAGTTAGATACAGCTCCATGGGGCTAGCGGAATCAAGGAATATGGGGAGAAGGCAGGCACGGGTTACTGATTGTGGATGGTCAGCCATGATCACAATGAATGGTGGTGCTGGCTCGAGGGGCCAAATGTCCTACTCCTGCACCTATTTTCTATGTTTCTATGTTACTGTAAGATAATCATGGATAGTAATTTAGTCCAATTTAGCTAATTCACAGTCAATAGGACTTTGATTAGTCTGCATTTGGAGTATTGGGTGCAGTTTCATTGCAGGAAAGATGTGGAAGCTTTAGAGAGGGTGCAGAGGAGGGTTACCAGAATGCTGCCTGTTTTAGACGGTTTCAACTACAGGGAGAGATTGGGTAGACTTGGATTATTTTCTCTGGAACATGGAAATTTGAGGGGCGACTTGTAAGTATATAAAAATATAAGAGGCATAGATAGGGTAGAAAGAGAGAGCCTTTTTTCCAGTGTGGAAATGTATAACACAGGTCATAGCAAAAAGGTGAGAGGGGGAAAGTTTAATGGAGATGTGTTGGGCAATTTTTAATAAACACAATGTTTGGCGGGGGCCTGAAACCCAATGCCAGGGATAGTGGTGGAGGCAGATGCGCTGGTGATTTTTAAGAGGCTTTTAGATAGGCACATGCAAGTGCAGTGGATAGTGGGATATGGATCATGTACAGGCTGATCTTGAGATCAGTTCAGCTAGGGATTATATTCGGCACTAATATTGTCGGCTGAAGGGCTCGTTTCTGTGCGGTACTGTTCTAGGTTCTATTTAATTCAAATAATCTGACAATACAAATGATCTTTTTGCACTAACTTTCCACGTTTCTATTTATTCACATTTTAATTTTCAAATGTAATTGATAATTCAAATTGTGAATTTATTTATATAGGAAAAAGCTGGGGTTCGATTTCTCTCGGCATTGTTCATTAGACAGATTTTAGCTTCATTGTTCAGCTCAAAATATTTTTGTACAACATGTTACTGGTGGAGAGAGAGACAAACAGACAAAATAAAGAAACTGAGAAGATGACAGTGACAAAGAGAGCAAAAGCATGAACATTTATCAGAATATTACATTTTTTAAAAGATGTAAGGAATGGTGAATTAAAGGTGAGGCTGTTTTGCTTTCCCCAGATTCATCTGTTGATATTCCCTGAACTGGCAGAAACAATAATTATAGATTTATATGAAATACAATAATTATTTAGATTACTTAAAGGTGGCATTAATTCACAGCAGTGCTACAATGTGGCAGCAGAACGGGTTTTCAAAATATTTGAATGATTTGACTTCAATCCTTTCCTAGCCTGAGATGATGGGAACAACTCTCAGAGCAGACCACCTGGTTAGGTTTAAACTGTGTCCCTGCCTTTGATCTAACCACAATACCTGCCAGAGGGAGGTTACAGCGATAGAGCCAGCGTTTATAAAAGAATTGCTGGAGGAAGGTGATAATCGCAGCCCCAAATTGACAGGCAGTGGCTCTTCCTTGCCACACAAAAAATGTAAAAAGAAAGATATATTTTTCAGAGATGTCATCAGTGGTCCTGTTGTGAATCCCTACCTGAGCTTCTCAACCCCTGGAACCTATGAACTGCCATGTAGTCAAACATACCTCCGACATTATCTTTGAAATTATTGGCAGGATCAAACAGTTGCCATTCCTAAATCCCAAATTGTTGTCACGTGTTCCAACACACAGTCAAAAACTTTGTTTGTGTGCTATCCAATCTAATTTTGCTTCGGAGTCACGTTAGTGATTCCGTGAAGAACCCGTTCAGCACGCATGCGCGGCATTACGTCCAGCAGAGCAACAGCGGCACAGCGGGAGTCAGGCGCTCCCGCTATGGAGGTGAAAGAACGGACCGTCAGGTAAGCTGACGTCGGCTTTTTGTTTCGCAGGGAGCCTTCTGCTGTCCGGCAGAGAAGAAAGGCTCTACAACAAACCTGTCCCCCGCTCGACACCACGGAGGAGCGTCCATCTGGGGGGGGGGGCAGCAACAGAACAGACCTGTCCCCCGCTCGACTCCACGGAGGAGCGTTCCATCTGGGGGCAGCATCAAGGCGGTAGGATCGCTTACCCGGCGCTCCGCTATCCCGACACCGTGCCGAGCCCAGCCCGCTAGCGCCTGAGCAGCGGGCTGGATGTAAAGCCAAGGAAGAGGCGTCCGGCCGGTGGCTCCGACTTATCGGACGGGGACGTCTCTCCACCCAGGCGGGGGAGAGACAGCCGCCTGAGCCGCATGGAGCGGCTCTTGGAGCAGGAGCTCCAGCGAGGTGCACCCCAGGACAGGCGCTCTCGCAGAGGGGGGGTCAGGCACTCCCTCCACAGTGCCTTGTGCACTGTCCATTGCTTCCTCCTTTCCAGAGGATAGCTTTGGTGACCAGGACTGGGCTGGTCAAGAACAGTGGCAATGGCTGAAGATCTCGGGAGTATGTAAGGGGTGCAGGAACAGGAAGAGCTGCTAGGTGTGGTGGACAGCTACGTGGAAACCCCACGTGCAGGAGGCCGTTAAAAGCCTGACGTCAGCCATCACATCGTCTTTTCCTCGTTCCATGGACAAATACGGAGATGACCACAACCTTCGTAAACAAGTCATAAGACCTGCCATAAAATCCTACATTGCGGGGTTGTGCATACCCCAGCCACTGAGCCAGACCCACTGCTCTTTGGCAAAAACCTCACAAAGCATATGAAGGACATGCAAGAGGTTTTACAAAACTTTCGGCTCATGAGGGCAGGGCCGGGACGAGTAACCAAAAACAGTAATTCCTACGCAGCAGCACCCCATCGCGTCCATCAGTCAACGTCTACCATATCGGACTGATGAAAGCTCGGGGTCCGCATTCTATCACCGAAAGTCTTCTTTAGACCAGGGCCCAGAGCGGACCCCATGGAAAATGTGTCACCCCCCAACGTCACCGCCACGTCAGACAACGTGCAACACTCGTTGGACCGGCAGGAAACAGAAGAGTACCCATAACCATGGAGGTAGGTGGGTCTGGTTCCTACCAGTATATAGAGTGATACTAACACATGGGAGTCTATCACGAGTGATCAGTATATACTCAATGGCATTAGTGAATACAAATACAATTCATACTAGAAAAATTGCCACCAGGTCAACATTCACCCCAGAGGGTATTTTTCCCCTCTCCGTTAAAGAAACAAGAGGGACAAGCTGAACTGGTGAGAATAATTACAAAGGGTATCATGGGAAAACCTGAACCTTTGCAATTTGTATCAAATATATTCACAAAACCCAAAAAAATGGTGGATGTCGCATCATCATTGACTTAACTTCACTAAATATGTTTGTTAAGTATATACATTTCAAAATGGAACCGGTTGTTACTGCCAAACAACTAAATTCCAAAGGATACTTCATGGCAAGCATTCATCTTAAAGATGTTTACTATTTAGTACCATTCACAAGGATCGTCGCAGATACCTGAAATTTACCTGGATGGGGCAGCTATAGCAGTTTAAAGCGTTACCCAATGGGTTCACATCAGCCCAAGAGTGTCACCAAGACACTAAAACCAGCTCTGGCAATATTCAGAAGACAAAAACATATTGTCATGGCATATCTTGATGATATCCTAAATGGTAGGCAAGACCATGAAATTGACTATGTTAGCTGTTCAGCTACCAAACAGCTACCAAACCCTGGGTACACAAAATTGCTGGGGAAACTCAGCGGGTGCAGCAGCATCTATGGAGCGAAGGAAATAGGCGACGTTTCGGGCCGAAACCCTTCTTCAGACACTACCAAACCCTGGGATTGTCTTACATCCAGATAAATCTAAGTTGAAGCCATCTTCTATCATGGACTACTTGGGCTTCACAATTAATTCAGTCTACGTGACTGTAACATTGCCAAGAGACAACATAGTTGAATTGGCACAATCATGCAACAATTTAATGGTCAACAAACTACCAACTACTCGACAAGTAACAGAGTAATTGGGAAAATGGTAGCAGCATTTCCGGCTACATAATTCGGACCTTTGTACCAAAAACGACATACAGGTCATTATGATCGTTTCATGAAGTTACCCACTGAAGTAATATCAGAACTACAGTGGTGGGCAAAAAACGTTTGACATAGTTTCAGCCTATTATCATCACTAACCCTACGTCAGTTATCCAAACAGATGCCAGTGCTCAAGACTGGGGAGCAACTAACTCTATATCCAGCACAAGTAGTAGATGGACTAACCCAGAATCATCGTTACCACTTACACTGGGCATTAATTATCTAGAGATGTTGGGTGACTTTTACGGTTTAAAAGCATATGCATAAATATGCATCACTTGCATGTACGGTTATAAATAGATAATACTACGGTGGTGGCCTACATTAACCATATGAGCGGCATAAAATCGGTATCATGCGACAAGTTGGTCAACACAATTTGGCAATGGTGTGTCCAAAGACATATTTGGCTATCAGTAACTTACCTGCCAGGTAAGCTAAATACAGTGGCAGACACCAGGTCACGTAAATTTAATGACAACATCGAATGGATGTTAAAACCCCCCAAAAAAATTTCCACAAAAGTTATCAAGCAATATGGCACGCCAGATATCGATTTATTTGCATCGAGGCTAAATCACCAGGTACCTATGTAAGTCGCTTGGGAACCAGACCCTGAGGCAGCAGCGGTAGATGCGTTCGCGCTGGATTGGGGAAATTCTTCTTCTATGCATTTCCTCCCTTCTGCCTCATCAGTCGGGGACTACGCACAGTACAAATGGACTCTGATTCAGGTATTTTGATAGTACCCGACTGGCCTACACAGCCATGGTTCCCAATACTCCATGACATGGTTGTTGAAACTCCGATGGTATTCCCCAGTGACCCAGAGTTGTTAACACCCAGTGTCGGGCACAAGCCACCCGTGCCATGAAAAAATCAAGCTCCTGGGTTGCAGATTCTGCACAAACCACTTCTGGGACTGGGATTATCATAACAAACCGTCGACACCATGTCAGCATCCCTCCGAACATCCACTAAAAAACAGCACTTGTCCAGCATCAAAAAATGGGAGAAGTACTGCTTGGATACAGGGACCACCTACTCAACCGCTACAGTTACCAACGTACTGGAATTCCTGGCGAACCTTCACCACGATGAAGGACTCAGCTACAGAGCCATCAACACAGTTAGAATTGCCCTGCCTGTCTATTTAAAACCAGCTCCAGGACAACAGGCCATGGGGTCCCACCAGCTGGTGGTCAAACTAATGAAGGGTATTTACAACTCTAACACCCTAGATCAAGGTACACCCATATATGGGATGTCAGTGTGGTCCTGACATACCTCAGGGGATGGCCACCAGCCAGATCCCTCAACCTGGAACCATCCATGCTCAAAACACTCGTGTTGATGGCACTTGTAGCTGCACAGAGGGTCCAGTCACTACACCTGTTGCGACTGGACACCATGCTCACAGCTCCAGACCAGATCTCTGTCATTATCCAGGGAATGATCAAACAGAGCAGACCAGGAACACCTAATCCAGTCGTGGAATTCCGGGCTGACCCGCCAGAAACACGGTTATGTGCCATGACCCTATTATCCTACATAGACACAACCAAAATATTCGAGGGAGATGAAAAGCCTTGTGGGTCAGTCATAAAAAACCTTATGGTCGGGTGACGAGCCATTTCGAGATGGCTCAAGCAGGTGCTAAAAGCTGCTGGGATAAAAACTAACATGTACAAATTTCATTCCACCAGGGCAGCATCCACGTCGACGGCTAAAAAAATGGACGTGCCTATAAACCACATCCTGGCTACAGCAGGATGGTGGGGGGAAAGACCGTTCAGAAATGTTATAATAAGCCGTTGGCAAAACCTGTTTTATTTGCAGGAAAGATTTTACAGACTGCAAATATTTAATTTAGGCCCAGGGGAGCAATTTAATTTCTTTGTTGTTATTGTTAAAATACCATTGTGTTTTTCTACAAACAGATTCATTGGTTGGTTATGATAACACACTTCCTCCCTCAAAGACTTCGGCAGTGATGTAGTGATAACTGTTACACGGTTTGAAATCACAGAGCTTTGAAATCTTCACGGAATCACTCACGTGACTCCGAAGTAAAATAGTAAGATTAAACGAGAACTTACCAGTTTGAAGTTTGATCTGTATTTTATGAGGAGTTACGATGAGGGATTACGTGCCCTCCGCTCCCACCCTCAATAATATGGGTCAAATTCATAAACTGATGTCTCCTTGTCTTTACTATGTTTACTTCAATAACTGTGTCTATCTGTGATTCCACACCACTGCTTTGAAGTATGCCGTGCATGCGTGCTGAACGGGTTCTTCACGTAATCCCTCATCGTAACTCCTCATAAAATACAGATCAAAGTTCAAACTGGTAAGTTCTCATTTAATCTTACTATTATATTATTCACTGGCCAAAACCTACCAGATAATGAAAGGCTTCAATAAAGTGGAATGTGGAAAGGATATTTGCAGTAATGCAAGAATCTAGAACACAAGGATACAGCCTCAGATAAAATGAACGTACCTTTAGAATGGAGATGTGGAGCAATTTCTTTAGTCAGAGGGTGGTGAATCTGTGGAATTAAATGCCACAGATGGCTGTGGGGGCCAAGACATTGAGTATTTTTAAAGTGGAGATTGATAGGTTTTTGATTAGTCAGAGCGTCAAAGGTTACGGGGCGAAGGTAGGAGGATAGGATTGAGAGAGAAAATTCACAGCATTTTTCACCGACTTCTGCAGATGCATCCTGTTGGATTGCATCACAGTCTGGTATGGCAGCTGCTCTACCTATGAGTTCTGAATCTCACATTTTAACCAAGAGTGCAGGATATTGAGTTTAAGGCTTGCCTTCAATATGAATCAGGTGGGCAAATAGGTTCACAAAGCCCATCTGGGGTCCATTGGTTTTTGATCATGTGACCATTAATCATGGATAACCAATGTCATAATAAGTACCTACACTGTGCAAATTATTCACTGTTTGCTGCACAAAGATAGATAAAGTTTAAAGACAATGTAATTAGTCGACAGCTTTCTAAGGGCTGAATCGGCCCGTTCGCGGCTTAAAATCAAACTGCTGCATCAAGGCGATCGAGGCTCCTGATGTTGAAAGGCCCCGAATGGCCCGATTCGGGGCGGACGAAGCTGCTGTTGCTGGAATTCTGAGTCGGTCACCAACCAGGTCAGCTTCCAATGTTACCGTCCACAGGGCCCACGGCCGAAACCTCGCGTGTGCGCGCATCTCTGGTGGACAGGGGGAGGTGATGTTTTGGGTTGGGTCCTTCATTCAGACTCAGTATTTGCAATTTATAAAGATGACAACCATAAACAGTTCATCCATTCTCGGTTTTTCTTAATTGCCACTTAATCTGTTGATAGTATAAAATAATCAACGAAATTAAAGTGCAACTAGTAAAGAATTCCCAGATTTGTCTGAAAGATGGACACAGCTTTATGTGAGGAGTGGTCCATTGAACATGGAAATTTCATTTAAACAATTGATGAGATCATACTTAAAGATTAGGCTTCTTTTACTTTGGTAACCGCATCTTATAATATTTAAGAATAAAGTGTCCAGATAAGACAGTTCTTTCTCGGTTAATGAAATATAACCAATACCCAAGAGATCAAAACAGGGCAATTTCACAGGGGCTGAGATTAATGAGGAGTGTACAGTATCATTTTAATCTGTCATTTCTATGTGATTTTCAGCAGGTAACATTTCAGTACTAAAATTGGTATTGGTGATTATTTTAAAAACGGAACCATTGTAAATGGGCAGAGTACTTTAACTTGTCTTGCGTGCCTTTTGAACATCTTTAGAATGATAGGAATGTTCAGAGACAATTCTCCAACATCTTTGTGCTGTCTTATTAAAAACCTGTCTTAAATAAATTCACTTTTTTTTAAATTTGCCAAGAAATTGCAATTAGCTAGAAATGAAAACTCATGCAGTCAGGCTACATCTATTCAGTCACTAAACCTGGTGGGCTACTTTTTTTTTTTTTTGCAAACTCCCAATCTTTATAATATGCTGTTTTAACCTTTCAAAAAGGCAGAGTGAAACCAGAACATTAAGAGATACTTAGCTTAATTATCTGCTTCTTCAAAGGACATGTCATATGACCCAACCCAGCCTGCCGCACTAGCTTTCACACTGCTGCGGGATACAACGCCTCTAGTTGCTTAATTGCTTGGTCCTAATTTGAGATAAAATAATTTCTCTAACTAAGCTGTCATCTGCAGTATAATTCATGGCCACTTACGAGTGTAATTCATTGAAATATCACCTGTGGCCCAGCCTCTTCCACAGCAGGATCTCATTTTAATGCAAGTTTTTGTATTTTTTTAAACCGAGCATTGGTCTTTCTTGACTGAGGTGTATTACATATCAGCAATGTCTGGCGAATAGTTAATACTTTTTTTTCTTTTTTAATGCAGTACTTCCTCTTCAGTCAAGTTTGTATTTAGTCATCTGATGCCAGTGCTCTTTGGAGTGCTGCTAGTTATATATTATTGCCTCGATTATAAGTTTTATAATCATTTTTAAGTTATATTAATGTACTCTGCTTAGTGGAGTGTTATTGGTTCATTGCCAGCAATTGGGACATTAGCAGTTTTAACAAACAAAATAAATCTTTGAAAATAATGATCAATAGTCAAGTTTAAAAAAAATTACTTCAGAGGCAGGAGATTATTGTCCTTGAGTAAATCAGCATAGGCAGCTTTTGTTTTATTTATGCCAAAGGATCTGGGCATTCATATCAAGACCAACATCTATTGCCCATTCCTTAATTGCCCTTGAGAAGTTTTCAGTCTCCTGAACTGCTTTGCTCCTTCTGGGATAAACACTCCTGCAGTGTCCTCATTGAAATGTACAGAATAGTGAAAGGCATGGGTAGAGTGGATGTGGAGAGGATGTTTTCACTCGTGGGAGAGTCAGGAACTAAAGGTCATAGCCTCAGAATTAAAGGACGTTCCTTTAGGAAGGAGACGAGGGGGAATTTCTTTAGTCAGAGGGTGGTGAATCTGTGCAATTCCTTGCCACATAAGGCTGTAGAGGCTGTTGATGGATATTTTTAAGGCAAAGATAGATAGATTCTTGATTAATACAGGTGTCAGGGTTATGGGGAGAAGACATGAGAATGGGGTTAGGAGGGAGAGATAGATCAGCCATGATTGAATGGTGGAATAGACTTGATAATAATAATAATAATGTCTTTATTTATATAGCACATTTTTAGTCAACTTGCATTGACCCCAAAGTGCTTCACACAATTACTTCCATACAGACAGGCAAAGGTGGATGAAGTGTCTTGCCCAATGACAAACATTCTGCTCCTATCACTTATGACCTTATGATTCTGATATCTCACCATGGATGATACAAAAAGACCTTCACGCAGCTAGGGTTGGCCTGACTTAAAATTGCCAACTGTGATACACAACCAGCAGCTTTGATAGTTTTTCAATACTGACCCCCTATTTTCTGACTAAAATTAAATTCTTTCTTTAGACAAAATTTTGGCTGGATATTTTGGAGCAACAGCAATTAAAGTATTTCTGTTCTATGGGGGGGGGTTTCTAAAAGGAGAGTCAAACTTCTTTTTCCCAAAGACAGCAGCTGATATTGTTAGCTCGTAAATCCTGGTCATTATGTAAAACTTCCATGTTTCTTGTGCTGTTCTGATATGTGTGCAGGGCTTGATGGATAACTTTAATCGTGGTTCTGCTACCATCAAACCATCATTGCAAAACATCAGACTAGTAAAGAAATACATTGCTGAGCAAATGTACATATAGCACATATCAAAGGAAAGATACAAGCCAGAAATTAATATTCATCTACAAATGTTTAATATGTTTGTCCAAGTTCCTGTCACTATTGGCTTACAGCTACATTAAGTTATTTTACACAGTTAATGAGATTGTAAAAATAGCCAAAGGAAGCATGCCTTAGCATGATGTGAAGCATGGACATCTCATTCTCACTGTATCTACAGTATGTGTGACCCAGATTGTGACTGATTAGCCGGATTAATCATGCAATGTACCTGTTTCTCAGCAATTGTCAAACAGCCTGGAACTCTCATTCTGCTAGTTCAGTGCTTCAGCAAATGCATAATGCTTGCAAAATAAACCACCACTGAAGCTTCATGCATTTGTGAAGACATTACAAGTTCACGATGAGAATGGTAGGTTCCCTTTGGGATGGTTGAATGGCAGGGATGACTTTCGTTTGACATGTTCCAAATCAGCTTACAGCACCAGCATTCATTCCTTGCAATGTTCCCTGCAGCCACTCCCATGGAATCTCATTGATCTTTGTGTCCGAGTTACTACTAAGGGTGCCCAATGCTGCAAGCCCTAGTGGCAAAGAATAGTGGTAATGACGTATTACTGGATTATCACAAGCACCAAGTTTAGCTGCACCCTAATGAAATGAGATTGGGAGTATGTGGCACAATCTTCCTGTAACACCCACGGTAAAATATATTTGTTTAAAGATATTGTAGAGATACCACAATAAAGTATTTTATCTGTGAGGTTATTGGTTATCCAAGGATGCTAGAATATTCCTTCCACAACAGCAACTGGTAATAACTGAAATCTAGAGAGCAAAAACAGAGGCCAAAGTTATGAAACCAAGTCCTAGGCATACTGGTGAGACGAGTTTATTCATATGCTATTAGTGCAGTGGCCATGATTTACCTCCATCTGATTAGTTTTGAACAGCCTAGTGTGTGTTACGAAGAGAAGAGCTACATTTTGAGAACCTGTATATCCAAGGTTAAACCTAGCCACAAACAAAAAGAACTATCAGCAGGAAGGATTTCATAGTTTGGCTGTTCATTCAGACAATGAGGAACAGGATTGTACAATATCTATGTTACAATTGCAGCAACTGAGCAGCCTATCATATTGAAGGTGCTGATTAACAACCAGTGTGTCGACATGTGAATTCATACTGCAGCTGATTGGTTCTTTAGCCAAATACAATTGACAGAAAACACCTCACACTGAAAGCAAAAAGTACAAAGTGCTATAATAACTCAGCAGGACAAGCAGCATCTCTGGAGGGCATGGAGAGGCATCATTTCAGGTCGGGACCCTTCTTCAGACTGAAGAAGAGTCCTTTCTTTCTTTTAAAATCTTGTTATTCATTTTTTTCAAAAACAAAAACAAAACAAAAAAAAATAATGATAAACATAACAATGATATTGATACATAGGGATCAGGATTACATTAATAACAAGTATAACCTAAATATGTCCAGTGTCAAAATACACATTGAGAATAGACCTCTCGGTGTCTATGTATATATGGTTAAGTGTTTAAAAGTGAACTGAAGAAGAGTCCTGATCCAAAACATTGGCTGATCTATGACCACCAAAGATGCTGCATGACCTGCTGAGTTACTCCAACACTGTGTGTTTTTTGCTCAAGATTCCAGCATCTGCAGTTCCTTGTTTCTAAATCACACTAAAAGCCTTTCTTGGTGAGGACGTTAGACAAAATGGAGTGTACGGTGCAACTCAACAACAGTGAAGTTGCCAATCTTTTGCACAGCAAAGAATTAGGGCAACAACAGCAGTGCAGCAGGGTAGCATGTGCACATTCACAGAAGACCAGATGCAGAGCAGGTCGAACACAAGCCTTGAACAGTTGCATATATTGCAACGAGTCAAGGAACAGGATAGGCAAGAACAAAATAGTTTGCTTGTGAAAATAACAAGGGAGATTGAGCTACCCCACTTGTGGTTGTGCTCAAGCCACATAAAATGGTGTAGCTTAATGAAATCATATTAGAATCAGAGTGGATTTGAAAACAAATATCAGCTATACAATCTGCGATCTGAGTATGGAATTATCAGGATAAAAATTATTCTGGACCTTTCATGTAACTATCATAGTGATACAGTGTGGAAACAGGCCCTTCGGCCCAAATTCCGTATTTAATCCGGAAGTGGCGGCGCTGTTGAACGGCTGCGGCTCGCCTGCAGTCCGTCTGTTTTCACATTTTTTGTGTTGTTTTATTTGTCTTGTTCAGTTACATTTTTGGTTATTAGGTTGTGTTATGTGTGGGGGGGCTGAAACAGGGCTTTTTGTCTCTCCCTTCAGGGGAATGCGACTTTTTCTTGTCGTATCCCCCTTCTCTGCCTCCGTCTGCGCTGGGGCCTAATGGCGGTGCTGGCGACTTCCAACCTGCGACCGACAACGAGGCTCCGGAGGCAGAGCCAGCCAGGACTCACCAACGCGAGGCTGGCCGTCTTCGAGCTGTGGCGGCGTTCGGGCGCTCCAGTGGCAGCGGCACGACTCGGCGCTCCGGTGAGGGCGGCCCGGCATGGGGCTGAGATGGTGCTCCGGTGAGGGTGGCCCGGCGCGGGGCTGAGATGGTGCTCCGGTGAGGGTGGCCCGGCGCGGGGCTGAGATGGCGCTCCGGTGAGGGTGGCCCAGCGCGGGGCTGAGATGGCGCTCCGGTGAGGGTGGCCCGGCGCGGGGCTGAGATGGCGCTCCGGTGAGGGTGGCCCGGCGCGGGGCTGAGATGGCGCTCCGGTGAGGGTGGCCCGGCGCGGGGCTGAGACGCTCCAGTGGCAGCGGCACGACTCGAGGCTGGGACGGCGCTCCCGTGAGGGCGGCCCGGCGCGGGGCTGAGACGGCACTCCCGTGAGGGCGGCCCGGCGCGGGGCTGAGACGGTCCTCCGGTAGCTGAGGCGGCGTTCTGGCGGCGGCAAACTCAATCCGGGGCTCGGCCGCGGGCCAGTGGACGACATCGTCGGGAGCTCCCATGTCACAGGCTGGTGCCTGTTTTCCGGAGCTCCCGCGGCTACAGCTGCATCCACTGGACTGGAGGGCGGCAGCTACGACCACCCAGGGCCGCGGAGCTTGAACCGGCCCATTCGCGGAGTTCGGTGAGCCGCGGGACTGACTTACCATCGCCCGATGGGGAATCGCCTTAGCGCAGAGGGAGAAGAGGATGGAAGAGACAATAACCCTAAGACTTTTGCCTCCATCACAGTGAGGAGGTGCCTGGTGAACTCACTGTGGTGGATGTTAATTTGTGTTTATTGTGTGTTTTGTTGTTTATTATTACTATGGCTGCAGGCAACGACATTTCGTTCAGACCGAAAGGTCTGAATGACAAATAAAGGATCTGATCTAATCTAATCTAAAAAATTGCCCACACCGGCCAAACTGTCCCAGCTACTCTAGTTCCACCTGCCTGTGTTTGGCCCATATCCCTCCAAACCTGTCCTGTACATGCAATTGAATGTTGATAAAGTTTATCCGCTGGACCTGACCATCAATATGCACAAATATATATCGAGATGTCTTATTGAGTTAATTCTTCACCAGAATTTTCCATTGGATAGATCTGTGCCACATTGTGAAGGTTGATGCCAACATTTTCCAAAGAGAGAGGTGAAAAGAAGCAGCAATCACTAATGCAGCAAACCTAAAATAAATACAGTGCTGACTCACTTGATGGAGAAGGCAAGACCACTAAATATTAAATGATGAAAAATAAATATGAAACAAGAAACAAGAAGCTACAATGTATATATGATGAATGCAAGCAAAGATTAGCAAAGGAAGCTCTGCTTGTTCCACGTTGTTATTTTAAATGTATTATTGTATGTGACATAACTGTCAATGTCAACATTTATTGCCCATCATTGAGAAGGTTATGGTGAGCCAAACTTGAAACATTGCTAACCCCTGTTGTTGGTACTCCCACAATGCTGTTGGGGAGAGAGTTCCAGGATATGGGCCATGAATTGATGAAGAACCAGTTATTTTTTCAAATCAGGATGGAATTATAGCCATAGTCATAGAGTGATACAGTGTGGAAACAGGCCCTTCAGCCCATCTTGCCCACACTGGCCAACATGTCCCAGATACACTTGTCCCACCTGCCCATGTTTGGCCCATATCCCTCCAAACCTGTCCTGTCTGTGTACCTGTCTGTTTCTTAAATGTTGGGATAGTCTCTGCCTCAACTACCTCCCCAGGCGGCTTGTTCCATACCTCCACTACATTTTGTGTGAAAAAGATACCCCTCAGATTCTGATTAAATCTTTTCCCCATCACCTTAAATCCATGTCCTCTGGTCCTCGATTCACCAACTATGGGCAAGAGACTCTGTGCATCTACCCAATCCATTCCTCTCATGATTTTATACATCTCTATAAAATCACCCCTCATCAGTCTCCTGTGAACCAAGGAATAGAGTCCCAGCCTACTCAACCTCTCCCTATAGCTTAGACCCTGACAATATCCTTGTAAATCTTCTCTGTACCCCTTCCGGCTTGACAACATCTTTCTTATAACATGGTGCCCAGAACTGAACACAATATTCAAAATGTGGCCTCATCAACATCGTATACACCTGCAAAATGCAACACTGCACATTCTTCAGCATTAAATTCCGTCAACCATTCCTAAGCCCATCTGGCCAATCGATCAAGAACTGGCTGCAATTTTTCACAACTGTCTAACCACCCACTTTCCTATCATCAGCAAACTTGCTAATATTGCCATGTATGTTCTCATCCAAATAAATGATATAGACGACACACAGTAATGGACCCAGCACTGAACCCTGAGGCACACCACTAGTCACAGGCCTCCAGTCCATGAAGCAACCTTTCACCACCATTCCCTCCATGAAGCCAATTTTCTATCCATTTAGCTATCTCTCCAGAGATAGCTAAACCTTCCAGAGCAGCCTACCACGTGGAACCTTGTCCAATGCTTTGCTGGTCTATATATATAACTTCTACAGCTCTGCCCTCATCGACCTTTTTGGTCGCATCTTCAAAAAACTTGAATTGTGAGACATGACCTCCCATGCTGACTACTCCTAATCAGCCCTTGACTTAGAAGTGGTGGAGTTCCCATGCATCTGACACCCCTGCATTCCCACATGGCAGAAATTGCAGGTTTGTGAGGTGCTGTAGTTTTAGCCTAGACCTGTAGCTACAGTGTATTTTAAGATGATATTCACGTTAGCCCAGTAGTGGAGGGAATGAATGTTTTGAGCATTGAATGAGATGCTTTGTCCTGGATAGTACTGATCCCCTTCTCGCTGGTAGAATGCATTTTTTTTTACAGTGAAGCAGAAAGCATCTCATTATGCTCCTGACTTGCAACTTGTAGATGATGGAACAGTCAGAACACAAATCACTCACGGCAAGATACCCCACCTTTCCACAATTCATTACATTTCAGTTTTTACATGGCTGATCCAGTTCTGTTTTGATCCAAAGTGTTGATGGATTTAGGAGAAGGCAAGACTACTAAATATTAAAGGTATAGGCAGTTCCCTGTTTATGTATGGGTTACATTCCTGAGAATTATCTGTAAGGCAGAAACATTGTTTTCTATAGTAGCCTTTATCATCTTGATATCCCTACACTTGCTGTTATTTATTATATTTCATTGAATATTGACTCTGACTACATTGAACTAATGGAAATGTACAGCATCCATTCTTAGTGAATACAATGAAACAATTTAATATATTTTTTACCAGCTTCAAAACATGTTTTAAATCCCTATGGGAGAAATTGCAGAGAGTTTCTGTAAACTGGGTAATTCATAACTTGGGGAGTCCCTGTAGTTGTTTAAAATCTCTCTCAATAGTGGCACTCATTGTGTGGAAATGTTAGTGATACAATGAGTGTTTCCACACCAGTCCAATTGGTAATATTATCTAGATCTTGCCATGCACAAGTTGTTGATATTAACACATTGAGTTATGAGGTTGGTCCAAGTGGTAAACCAGGTTACTGATGATGGGTAGGAGAAGTCCATGAATTTATTTCACTTTCACAGGGAGCAAGCTTAATCATGGGTAGGTTTGCAAAACAACTCTTACAATTATATTTAATGTCAATAAATTCCACTAGATTTTATTAAAAAACAATACTTCACCTGTATAACAAATCAAAAGCCATTAGTAATGACATTGGATCATTCATCACTGATGTGTGTTATGATGGATATCATGGAAGTCAAGATGGGAAATCCTACTATCACAATACAACCACACAATCGAGCACAGGTTACAAAGTAGAATATCACTGTCAATGAAGACTTTCTAGTAACTGATGTGAAATCAGGCAAGAGCCAGTGTTGAAAAATGTCTCTAGAAAGACCTTGAAATTACAAACTGAATTTGAGTGGTGCGCAGTCAAAGAACTGAGAAGGTTCTCTGATCTTTGCAATGACGAGTTAGAAGAACACGTGTGTATTAACTGGGTCATCAAGTGGTAATCCGGGGTGGGAGATTGCAACCTTCACGTGGTCTGCCCTGTTTCGACAAATGCAATCAACCCGGCGTGCACAATCAAATAAGATCAAATAGAACAAGTGTTTAAGAAGGAACTGCAGATGCTGGAAAATCGAAGGTACACAAAAATGCTGGAGAAACTCAGGCTGCCAAATAAAACAAGTTGTCCGACAACTTTAGGCTGTGCACGCCATACGCAAGAAGAAGAAGAAGTGGTAATCCCACTACCTTGAGAGAAAAGATTTTAGCCAAATGTCTTACTGAAGCCCCAGGTGTAATCAGTATAAAATCAATTGCAAAAACATTTGTTTACACAGACAGCAGCTGTGAAACACGGTTAAGCAAATGCAATATTTGCCTAAGCTGTAGGGACAATTCATTGAATCCTCCTTTGTAGTTGTGGTCATGGCCTACTAGATTTTATCAGAGACTTTGTGTTTCTGTGAAAAAGGAAATGGTTATTTCTTGGTAGTGAGCATCATTCAAGTGGATGGGAGAAAAATATCTGGGTTCAAGTACCACTGCTGAATGTACAATGGGTAGGTTTACATGCATGTCACAGCTCATCTGAAGTGCTCACTGCTACCTTGATTTTGCTTAAATATTTTGTAAAAGTTTATGAAATAGAATGGTCTGAAGTGTTGCAGGGATATTAAAAACTCAGTGTGAAGCATGTTTTGACCATTTTTTGCTGCAATGGGGAACAACTGAATACTCTACCACAACTCCTTGATCAAAAGGGATCAAAAGGGATCAAAGGGATGATTGAAAACATTCTTGAGCCTTATTCAAGTAAACACTGATTCTGGAGAATGTCACATGACACCAATTGGATATAATGTGGTTTCAAGCAAAACAAATTTTGAGCCTTCATAGCAAGTCATATTTACACAAATGGGAGGTAAGAACCAAAGTAGAGGTTTGTAGAACATAGCGAACAGGTTGAAATTGGTGATTAAATCCAATTTGTTCACCTAGTTAAATGATCTTTACTGGAAATAACGTAAGTCTGGATGGTGAATCACTCACAAAGAAGCTGTGTTCAAACTGGATCCTATTCAGACTTTAGCAAGTGAGGGTAAATCAAAACAAGGTTGACAAAGAAACAGAACCTCCTTTAGTTCATGTCCAAACCAAAGAACTCAAATGTGGATATAATATCAAAACCTGTTAGGACATCAGGCAGACTTTGAAAGCTGGTTAATAGATGGAAGGTGAATATAAAAAATAAAACACAAATGTTTGAGATCTGAAGTAAGAACAAAAAATGCAGGAGAATGCCAATAGTTCTGGCAGCATCTATGGAAAGGAAGGTAATTATGTTTCTGGTCAAAGACCTTTCATCAGGACTTGGGAAGACAAAACAAGTAAGTGCAAGGATAGAAGAGAGGTGGATAAGAAAAAATGAACATCATTCATAGAGTGATACCATTGGTTTCCATTGTTTATGAAACTATTTGGTTGATAGATTCATGAGGGCAGTTGGAGAGAGAGAAAAATCAAACAAAAGGATTTAAAGTTGTTCGTAAACATGTGTTGGTAAGTTATTTGTATTTCATTGTTGCTTTAAGCTGTTTTGACCATATGGCTAATTTTAATCGGATCCAGTTTATAGGTTCACAATACAGATAAATGTTCTTCAAAATGCACTTATACAGAACAACCTATTAGTAATCATGGTAATGCAATGAAAATAATCAGATAACATCTAACAACAAAAGCATAAAAAGGTGAAGGTACACAAAAAAGCTGGAGAAACTCAGCAGGTGCAGCAGCATCTATGGAGCGAAGGAAATAGGCAACGTTTCGGGCCGAACCCCTTCTTCATAAAAAGGTGAAGATCCATACTGTACAAATATGAGCATTATATACTAGTAACTGAATCTATTACTCATGTCTTACTTACTAATTGGAAAGTCAATTAGCCTATTGTGTCTGGAGGGCAAAGTACTGGATTATGTGGAATAGCAGCAATCCAAAACTAAACCCACATCAAGCTTTGTCTCGTATCTGTACTGGGTAGCAATTAGTTGGAAGACATTTTTAAAAGATAATGTATTAACAGGAAGCCATAAAGACATGAAGCTCAGAGACAGGTTCTTTGGCCCATCATGTCCATGCCGACCAAGGTCCACATCTAAACCTAAGCCATTTGCCTGTGTTTGACTCGTATCCCTCTAAACCTTTCTTATCCATGTAGCCATCCAAGAGTCTTTTAAATGCAGTTATTGAATGTGCTTAAATCACTTTGTCTGGCAGCTTGTTCAATATACCCACCACCCTCTGAGTAATAAGTTGTCACTGAAGTCCCTATTAAAAATTCCCAACTCACCTTAAACCTATGTCACCTGGTACAACATTCCCTTACTCTATCTAAAAAGACCCTATCTATTTCTCTATCTAGTAAAATACCCTATCTATTTCCCCTCAAGATTTTATAAGATCACCCCTCAGGCTCATGCATTCCAAGGAATAAAGTCCTAGCCAGCTCAACCTCTCCCTAGAGCTCAGGACTTCAAGTCCTTGCAACATCCTTATAAATCTTCTCTGCACGCTTTCAAGTTTAAGGACATATTTTCTTTAGTAGGGTGACTAAAACTGAACACAATACTCCAAATGGAGTCTCGCCACCATCTAATAAAATTGTAATACAATGTCCCAACTTTTATACACAATACCCTGACTGATAAAGGCCAATGTACCAAAATCCTTCTTTATTACCCCATCTACCTGTGACACCACTTTCATGGAAACGTGCACCTTTATACGTACTGTAGATCCCTCTGTCCCACAATACTTCCCAGGGATCTAATATCCACTGTGAAAGTCCAGCCCTGATTTGACTTCCCAAAATGTAACATGTCGTACTTATCTGCATTAATCTCATTCTCAGACATTCCTTAGTCCACTTGCCCAGCTGATCAAGATCCCATTGTAACTGTCACTGTGTACAATACTGCATACTTTACTGTCATCTGCAAACATACTCATCACACATTACACATGCTCATTGAAATCATTGATATAAACTATAAACAGCAATGGATCTGCACCGATCACTAGCCACAGCCTCCAATCCAAAAACCATAATTGCACCACAACTCTCAGCTTCCTTCCATAAAACCAAGTTGGTATCCAGAGTGAAGAAGGCTCTTGACCCAAAACGTCACTTATCCATTTTCTCCAGAGATGCTGCCTGTCCACTGAGTTACTCCAGTATTTTGTGTCCATCTTTGGTATTTAATCACTTTGTTTTCCTTGGATGTCATGCATCCTAACCATTCACAACAGCATGTGGAACATTATCAAAGACTTTGCTGAAACCCATATAGATAAAGTTTACAGGCTTGACCTCTTCAACCTTCTTGGTTACTTCTTCAAACAACTCAATCAAATTTGTAAGACACAATGTCCTACATACAAAATCAGGCTTGAGGAGTCTCAGAATCCTCTTGAGCAACTTACCTACCGCAGATGATAGGGCCACTGGTCTATAGTCCCCAGGGTTTTTTTGCAGCTCTTTTTAATAGGCACAACATTAGCCACCCTCCAGTCTTCCAGCACCTCACCTATGTCTAATGATGAATCATATATCTTAGCCAGAGTACCTGTAATTTCTTCTTAAGCTTCCCAGTGTCCTCAGATATATCTGACCTGCCTGGAAGATGTATCTACCTTCATAAGTCTTAATATGTCCAGTACCTCCCTGACTGCAATGCCGACTATTCTCCAGCCATCTCCTTTACCTCTGTTTTTCTCTTCCTTGCTTCCACCTGCCTTGCCCTACACTCTAACAGGAACATGCATGCATTGAACTCTTACTATAACTCTTTTAAAAGCATCCCATTTTACATTTGTCTGGAAACAACCTACTCTAATCAATTTGGCACATTCTGTTTAATACCTTCAAAGTTGTCCTTGCCCCAATTCAGAACTTTAACTTGTGGGCCCACCCTGTTATATCCATAATTACTTAAAAGCTAATAGAGCTGTGGTTGCTGATCCCAAAAAACTTGAACACTGACTCTATAGTCACTTGCCTTTCCCAAATTTCAAAGGGACCCTCTACATATTGCCTAAGAAAACTTTCCAGAACACATGGCATGGGATCGTGTATCCCTGGAGGAGTTACTGGATTTGGACAAACAAGAGCTGATTAGGGATAGTCAGCATGGTTTTGTACATGGGTCATCATGTCTTACGAGCTGATTGAAGAGACCAATAAGGTTGATGAGGGCTGTAGATATTATCGATATAGACTTCAGCAAAGCATTTGACAAGCATTTGACATCGTAGGCTACTCTGGAAGATTAGATTGCATGGGTTCCAGGGAGAGCTAGCCAACTGGATAGAGAATCAGCTTCATGGAAGGAAGCAGAAGGTGATGGTGGAAGGTTGTTTTTCAGACTGAAGGTCAGTGACTAGTGGTGTGCCTCAGAGATTGGTGGTAGGCCCATTGCTATTTGTGGTTTATATCAATCATTTGGATGAGAATGTAGAAGGTTAGGACAAAGTGCAGCAGATAATCAACTTGAATTTGCATAGTGCCTTTGAAAGAATGCAGAAACCGCAGAGGAACCATTTTTCTGGATGAGTAGTTAAAGCAAGGCTTCCTCTATTCTGTCAGATGGGTTAGGACGTGAAGGCCGGAGACAAAATTAGCGATTAGCTTGAAGCGTGTTGTTACCCTTTCATCCTTCGGGTGCTGGGTAACAATAATACTGGGGCCAGTGTTTGTGGCAACTGCAAACAATATTAAAAGATAATGAAATAGGTACAGGCTGAGGCTCCATATCAGGTGAATGACACGTCTGTAATCATGTCCCACATTTATTGCGCACTGATGCTACTTCATTTTTTTAACTTCAAAATCAGTAATTCTTCAACAGGGTACCGAGCCACATTACAACCTACGATACAGCACCTTGCGATACTGATATTTTTCAAGGATTTCTGTTTGGTGGATACAACATCAAATAGTAGCCTCTGTAGCTTTAATGCTAACATAGGATGTGAATGCCTGCATAACAATGTCAATGTTTACAGATCATTCAAGAGATTGGCAGCAAGCCACCTTTTCACTCATTGTGAGGTGAGGAACGACAATATATTGCGTATAATTGTCCTGGTAAATAGCAAATTGAAATGGTTGTCATACTTAGCGATATATTTTTGACCACGATGACACATTTGACCCTCACTGTGGTGCTGAAAGATTCTATGCGGTATCTTTCAATCAATCAATTCATGGGAAGTAGTTTTATTTGTATTTCAAAAATCAATGATTGATTGAAAGAAACCCCATAGAAACAGGCTCTTCGACCTGCTGTGTCCACACTGACCGTTGAGCAACCAATCACATTAGTTCTATATTATCCCATTTTCACATCCACTCCCTACACGTGAGGGACAATTTACAGAAGCCAATTAGCCTACAAACCCGCATGTTTTTGGAATTTGGGAAGAAACTGGTGCACTTGGACAAAACTCATGTGGTTAAAGGAAGAATATGTAAATTCCATGCAGACAGCATCCAAGGTCAGGATCGATCCCAGTTCTCTGATGCTGTCAGGCAGCAACCCTACCAGCTGTGCCACTATTGATACAGAAGACAAATCTCTGGCCAGTTGGTCTGCAGTGAGCTGTGAGTGATTGAAAATGAGGTGTGCAGGTGGCTGTGTGGTGTATGTATGCATCCCAACTTGCCTTCATTCACCTTAAATATAAATATTCTTTGTACAAAATTCTTTGTGTTTTTGTACAAAAATAATCAGCATCTTAAGGAAAAATGCTATTGATTTCAGAAATACGAATAAAACTACTTCCCATGAATTGTGCGGGGGAAAAGGACATCGCAATCTATGCAATAAATTCTGCATGGAAAGCCTCTTTCACTTCTATTTCAAATTGACATGATGGGGAATTAGTTTTCACACCTAATCTAACCCCTTAATAAATCGGAGCAGCAAGTGGCTGCAGGCATCTCAGCATAGTAAAAATGTTAAATGGGCAATTAAATGTTGTCTGGTTCTCCAATGCCTTTTCTACCTCTGTACCACTCACACACATCACTCAATACTCAGGATAAATAATACAGCCTTGTGCAAATTTCTTTTTGACTAATGTTTAACCTGTGGGTCAGTTATTTATCAAAATTAAATCTGAAGCATGCAACTAATGGTCTTGTTACACAGTAACTTACTTACTCCTTCTGTCTCTCCACGGGATAGGGATACACAGGGCACATGAAGGAGCAGAAGAACTATCTTGGTTTTAAAGTTAGCAGCGTCAAATAAAGTTGCCAAGTATATTAAGACCACGCTGTGAACATAAGCAGCTGTTGGTTTCACAGATCATTTAAGGATACAGTTTGCAGCTCCTTTATTTCATAAAACATGATGACTGCAATGGAACATCAGAGACATAAAGACTTTCAATTAATATTTAAAGATTTATTACAAGATTTCCACATCTCAAAAGATAAATGTTCTGGCTTCACTTGACTTATCTTGAACAGGGAAGTGGCTAATGCCTCTTCTTAAAATAATGACAGAAACTGAGAGCAATTGGCAGTATTAAATAATATTCAATTTTCAAACACAATTGCTCTCCACTCAAGTGCAAAAAAATGCAAATATTCTATTGACCATTCAATATATAAAAGCTACTTGTTTGCCTTCAATATGTATGTGCAGATCAATTCAAAACATCTGCTGTTTGGTTTCAAGATGTCAACCAAATCTGAAGAGACAAACTAATTGTTTGTCATGGCAGTAAACCTGATTTTCAGGAAGATCTAATGTCCCACTTAGGCGACTTGTTAGGCGAGTGCAGGAGACTCTGCGCTCTCGCACATGTCCGCTGGTGGTCTCTGGTGAGTCTCCTTCATGCTCACAAGGAGTTCCCACATTCTGGGAACTAGTCTTGGCCTCAGTATGGTCGCCAAAAATGTTTTAGCATGTTGAAAAAATTGGTGGTCATGGAGATAATCGATAATCCTCTAGTCGTAGGCGCAGGTGTAGTGGAGTCACCATGTAGTTGTAGGTAGTCGAGGTAGTCACAGGTAGTTTTAGTTAATCGCCTTTGCAGACCGATCATTTTCTTTGGCTCATTGGGGAAAAAAAACGTAAGCAGTAGTTTTCAGAACCAAGGATAACCGACAGGTAATGTTAAATGTCTGCCGAACTTCACAGCTGTGTATCTCTGGCTTATTGAAATTTGTCTGGCTTCTTAAAAGTGTCACCACTCCTTCCCCCCCCCCCCCTTCTCCACCCCCCCCCCCTCGCCCCCACCCCCCTTCTCCCCCCTCTTTTAAAGGACTTATCGTACACTGTGCTAGCCATCTTAATTACAGCGCTAACCTTCCTGTTCATCGCGGTGTGTGTCTGTATCACCTTGGCTTTGCACATTGTGAATTTCAGATAGCGCTCCCCCCGCTTGCCCTGGCCCCTGCCTTTGTGATGTGTGTGTGTTCCACTCTGACAGTCGCCGTTCCAGTTCCCGGATTTTCAGGCGACTGCCGGCAACTTGACAGTCGCCGGCAGTCCACTGAAAAATCGCCTAAGTGGGACAGGCCCATAGGAATGTGAAATCATGTTACATCTGAAATATTCTCCTTATCTGGTCCTGGAGCTCTTATATTTCATTTTGTCTAATAATGTGTCATCTGTAGATCTCCCAACATTTAGGTCGGTATATGAGGTGCAGATTCAGCTTCATGACGTTATTCAGTTTTATAGCACATTACAGTATGGGTGGTGTACACAGGGTAAGAGGTCTGCACAATAGCATTACATTAAAACTGCTAGCTTTGGGGGTCTAACTGATCCTGATTTGGAGAACTTAACTGATTAACTTAACCAATTCTTTGAATTTCAATTTATCATAGAAATAGGTCAATCTGTCACCATACACTCAGTAAACCCCAAATCAAGAAAATATGGGCAGCACAGTGGCACAGCAGTAAAGTTGCTGCCTTACAGCGCCAGAGACCTGGGTTCAATCCTGACGATGGATGCTGTCTGTACAAAGTTTGTACATTCTCCCTGTGACTACGTGGGCTTTGTCCAGGTGTTCCAATTTCCTCCTATGTTTCAAAGACATGTTTGTAGGTTAATTGGCTTCTGTAAAAAATTGGCCCTCGTGTATAGGTAATTGTTGATTAGTGTACACTCAACAGGCAGATGGGCCCGTTTCCAAGTTGTATCTCTAAACTAAATTAAACTAAACATTAAACGATGGTCTGTACCATTCCTAAACATGAGTGAGTCTCTTTCACTGTCACAGAGAAGCCAGAATAAATATTCAGGAAAATCTCTAAATGGTTCTCAGACATTGAATAATTGAACAACTAAATAAGGTTCTCACCAACCTTAAGACCCCGCCTGTTAAATGAAATACATTGGCAGCATTGATGATTAGACACATGTGACTAAAGTAAGGGAAATACTGTATGTAGATGAAGCTTCTATTCATTTCATCAGCGGTAATTTCATTATGCTTGGATATTAGGTAGGAGTACTGCAGCTTTTAAAAGGCATTGCCTGTGCAGTATTTACTGACATGATTCTTCATGGATCACACATTAGCTATGGTTTATGCAGCGTGGACATTAAAGTCAATTCACATGTTACTGTTTCCAGTGAAGAAAAGACATTTCATGGTTCTAAACAAATGTTTTCTCTTAGCATTAAATATTTTCAATGGATTCTGATTTTTGACCTAAATATTTGAGTGATAATGTGTTGGTTTGCACCTCCAAGCTGATTCACATTCAAGATGACATATTGGGTCCAGTTTAAGGTTGGTTTCAAGTTACCCAATATACAACGTCATCAGGAGCTAGAAATTTCCATGAGCACATAAAGCCAAAGCTCAAATGTTAACGGAGCATATCAACTTTCCTACTTTTCATAATGTTACCCTTGACATTGGAGCGAGAAAACAGATGAAAGTGATTTGGTAATTCCATTCCATTGTATGACCTGTTTGCAAATTGTTCTTCAACCTCATATGTTTGATCCAAAAACTGGGAAGCTGAACAGAAACATTGGAAAGAACAACATACTCACATAATAACCTTCCTAAAATTCTGCTTCCATAAACACCTGAAAAGGAATTTCCCCATCTTACGTTTTAGATATTTTCTGTCAGAGAAGGTGGGATATTTTGATGGGCGCTGCCAGTAATTGTTACATCATGCCCAGGAGGACCAGAACATCCTCTGATGGTGAGGAGTGGAAATGTCATTGTGAATTGCTCAGGCGGTATTTAATATTGACTAAACTAATCAGAATCAGCAAGGGAACTGACAAAAGTGCAATATCAGCAACTAAAAACAAGTAGTAAATTTATCACAGTGATATAAATAATCATACTCATCTTCGACAGGGTGGTGTTTACAGTTCTAAGTATGCTCAAACTCCCATGATAGCAAGAACCATGTAGAAAGAATGCTCCGACAAGAAGTAGCAACTTTAATTCTCAGGACCCTTTTAGTGATCGTACAACATTGAAAAAAGGAATAATTACAGGGACTTTACCGGCACCATCGTGGGAAATATATGAATTCCTGTGGAATCCCAGACATTTTCTTTGCTGGATTCATGTTGATGTGGTACTCTCTATGGTGGTTTGCTGTTCTCTTTCCAGTCAGGATACAACTTTTTCACTTCTGGGATGGTGTGCATAAGTAATGAGAGCTTTTTCAGTTATGTGGAGAGACTAGGGAGGCTGGGTCTGTCTTCTGCAGAACTGTGAAGTTTAAGAAGGAACACGATTGAAGTATGTAAAATTATAATGGATGTAAATAGCGTAGATTACGGGAAACTCTTCCCCGTGCCAGCGTGAAAATAAAACTATAGAAGAAACTGGGGCAATGGGTAAGAGATTAAGAGGGGATCTGAGGATAACCTTTCTCACTGAGGGGGTGATGAATACCTGGAATGCAATGGCTGAGTGTGGTGGAAACACAGTCGCTGATAACATTTAAGAAGTGTCTCGATCTGCACTTGAATCATCCAGCTATTGAACGATATGAGCCACGTGCTGGATAATGGAATTAATAAGGAGTGGTGTCCATTGGGAGGAGGAATTTCTTTAGCCAGAGGCTGCTGAATCTGTGGAATTCATTGCCACAGATGACTGTGGAGGTCAAGTCATTGTGTATTTTTAAAGCAGAGACTGATAAGTTCTGGATTAGTAAAGGTGCCAGAGGTTACAGGGAGAAAGCAGAAGAAAGGGGTCAAGAGGGAAAAATAGATCAGCCATGGTCAAATGGTGATGCAGACTCGATGGGCTGAATGGTGTAATTCTGCTCCTCTGTCTTATGATTGGTATGGATGTGGTGGGCCAAACGGCCTGTTTCCATGCTGTTTGTTTCCCCGACTCTATGAAAGTGACACATAGATGTTTCTCATACTAGGAAAATCCAAATGTTGTGCGCATTTACACAAAAATGATAATAACTTTTCATTTGATCCCTGTAAGAGAAAATAGACTGCACTGATGCTGAGACCCAATTCAGCTTGGTTTCACAGTAGCCACAGTCAAGTTGTGCAGTATAAACTATCCAACATCACAGTAAAGCTTTTACATTTCCAATGGGCTAAAAAGAGTACAGCTGTATGCAGCACGGTGGTGCAGCGGTAGAGTTGCTGCCTTATAGCCACAGGAACCCGGGTTCAATTCTGACTATGGGTACTGTCTGTATGAAGTTTGTATGTTTGCCCCCTGACCATGTGGGTTTTCCTCAGGTGTTCCGGTTTCCTTCCACATTCCAAAGACATGCAGGTTTGTAGGTTAATTTTGCTTCCGTAAAAATTGTAAATTGTCCCTAGTGTGTAGAATAGTGCTGCCACTGTATGGGGATTGTTAGTTTGTGCAGACTCGGTGGGTTAAAGGGCCTGTTTCCACACTGTATCTCTCAACTAAACTAAACTCCAAATTAAGTGAATTTCTCAGGCCCTGAAACTTAACAGGGCTTCCCTTAGTGGGTGAATAAGGCAACCCCAAGGGTAGAATAACATGTGGCAATATATAGTGCTTCTCTGATGGATTCCACTGCTCCAAATGTTCCTCTCACCTCAGTTCACACTGTAGAAAGCATACTGTTGGGTTGCATCATGGGCTTGATTTTTGAATCGTTCTCCCCAAGATCGCACAAATTGCAGAGTTGTGGATGTAGCTCACTCAACTGCCCACCATCGTCTCTAGCTACACATCAGGCTGCCTTGGTAAAGCAACCAACTGAATCAAGGATCATTTTCACCCTAGTCAAACCTTGAAAGTACATACCACCAGACTCAAAGACATCTTCTTCCCATCTGTTATCACAGACGACTGAACATTCATTCCGTAAACTAGGGTGTAATCCCAATCTTCCAACCTTTATCATTGCAGACATTGGACTTTTGCTCAGGAACTGTAATGCTAAAATTCTGTAAAACCATGTTATGCACTACTTGCCTTTCTTGTCTGGTTTGAATGTACCCCTGTATCGTTTGATCTGATTTAATTGGACGGCATGCAAACAAAAGCTTTCCATTGTATCTTGGTACACGTGACAATAATATACCAAAACTGATGGTGGGAAGCAGCCATTTCCTTGGTATATTACAAATATCATTGATTCCTGGAAATGTAGCTGCTTTATTTCTGTTCATCATTTTTTTATTCTCATTGGGGTCTTTTGCTTTATTTCTGACACCATGTTCTAACAAGTGTTTCAGATTTTAGGCTAAATTTAATATAAAATCCACGAGATTAAACAATTTACCTTTTGTTAAAATGTTTATCAGCAATTCAAAATATGCATTCAAAGGATTTTTTCATAGTTTTGCATAATTCCCTTTTAAGGTTTTGCATAATAATTTGTATTTTAGAACCTATATTTAACTCTCAGCTAATTTTATTCTTCTTTCCTCTCAGGTTTCCCTTATGATATTAATTTCTTCTCTGGAATAATTTTCTATCTCTAGACTCCTTTCTGCCTGACATATGCAGCTACCACAATTCTCTTTCATGTCTTAATTTCCGAAAATGAGTCAACAGTGACAGTGTTGTCTTTTACAAAGTGTGATAGACACCAAGGAGGATTACAAAACAATATTCCCAAAAGCAAAATTAAATAATTTCAATAATTATCTAGACCCCACATGGAGACTTAAATCTTTAAACCCCTTGATGGAATCAGTTGTTTTTATGTGCACTGATAGATTTTTATAGGGTCTGTTTAGGTTTTTGTGGACAGCAGCTGTCAGCCCCTTCTCTTGTTCCTTTGCGATGACAAACACAAGGGGATAGACACCACTGATGTCATCACTACGAGGACTGTCAGTTGCTGAGAAATCCCATGCCCATGTGCAGAGATCAAATGATTATAAGGAGCAAGAAGAGGATTTGGAAATGTCTCCATGGACTATGACAGGATAATCAACCTCAACCTGAAGCAGGTGTTAAGTTGGCAGAGCAAGGGTACCATCTGGTCAGAGTGGGTATTGGGAGGACAGTCATTAGGAGGTGTCAGGCTACTGGGAAATTAGGCCACTGTACCTCACCAGTTGGAGGATGTTGAGAGATCCACCTGTTACTACCACGAGCCATCCAGCAGACCTGTGGATGAGAGGCTGGCATGGGTTGGAGTTTTGATGTAAGGGTCAATAGGGTCTAAACAGAATAGGGTTGATCCAGTGGTAGACCAACAGAGGCCAAATACTTTGTTGCCTGCACGAACAAAATTCCCCCAAGATAATTTCTTGACCTATCCTCAAGCAGCCACCACTATTTCACCTGTTGTCCACAGATTTAGATAGCTCGGCAGCTGTTGCAAATGGAGATGAAAGTTGCTCACATACTATCCATGTACACCTGAAAGTGACAATGTGGTCCTCCCAACCCAGCCTATTAAGAACACAAGGCCATCTGCAATGTTCTCCCACTTTGAACTGTTACTACTTTTCACATGACTGGGAGCTGATTGAATTCACAATTCTTACTGATGTGGCATAATGATATTGAAGACACATTAAAGACGCAGAATGCTGGAGTAACTCAACAGGTCATGCTGCAACTCTAGAGAAGATGGATAGGTGAAGTTTTGTGACTCGACCCAAAATGTCACCTGTCGTTGTTCTCCAGAGATGCTTCCTGACCCGCCGAGTTACTCCTTATGGCTTTCATTGGTACACCAGCATCTGCACTTTCTTGTTTCTACATTAGTGACATTAATTTGTCTGATTTTTTAATTATGGGAAATGGGTGAAGCCTATATTAAAATGTTTTAAATTTCTGTCCATGAAAATTAATTTACATCTTTGATTAGTACAGGTGTCAGGGGTTATAAGGAGAAGGCAGGAGAACGGGGTTAGGAGGGAGAGATAGATCAGCAATGATTAAATGGCAGTTGACCTGATGTGCCAAAATGGCTTAATGCTGCACCTATCATTTATGACCTTATGATTTCCTTCACAGGAAAAATAGTCAGTAAAAGCTAAAGGAAATTATTAAAAAATCAAATAATGATCTACAATTGGTGTGATTAATTAGTTAATTAATTGATGGATTGTGAATTAGTAAGAAATCTCATCTCTGACTTGCAATTGGAAATAACATGAAATAATCCTTCCAAGATTTCCTATGGATAACCATTCACTCAATAACAATTTAAGGGCTTGTCTCATTTTCATGAGGTAATTCACAAATTCTCCCGAGTTTTTCCCTTGATTCAAACTTGCAGAATGTTCGTAACAAATCCGTAGGAGGTCGTAGGAGTTCATAGATATATCGTAGTGGCTTGTTATGCTAGCCGTAGGTACTCGTGGCATCAGGTAAATCGGGACGTTTTTTCCAGCCCGATAAAAAATGTCCAGGAGTAAAAAAATGGTCGGAATGAAAGAAATTGCAACTTTTTACTCGTAAGGAGGGCATCGAAATAGTCGTGGGAATTCGTAGACATACTCGTAGGAGTTCGTAGGAGTTCGTGAACATAGTCGTGGAAGGTTGTAGGAGTTCGTAGATTACCACAATCTTGATTTTTTTTTAGGTCCTTTAAACTTGGCAGAGGTTTTGAATTAAGTCGTGAAAGTGGGACAGGCCCTTTAGGTTCTCTTGTGCATTAAAATAACGAAAATTCTCAAATCAACAAGAACTCTTGAAACAAACCTTGAATAAAGTTGTCATTAAAATAATTCCATGCAAGTTAGCAACATAACAATTTAGTTACAGCACTACTGTGACACAAAAGCAAATGACTTGATTGTTCAAACTGAAGGCCTCAAGGCAAACAATAGCTGTTTTCAAAATATCCACTTCAAGAATGGCGAAGGAGAGAACTGCAGATGCTAGTTTACACCGAAGATAGATACAAAATGCTGGAGTAACTCAGTAGGAAAGGCAGCATCTCTGGAGAGGAGGAATGGATGATGTTTTGGGTCCGAAAAAGGGTCTTGACCCGAAACGTCATCCATTACTTTAATAATGGGGCAGCCGCATGCTTTGGAATAGCAACAGCTCAGGGATATTTCACAACTTTTTTTTCTTATTTTGCCTCACGAATGGAAAGAAACTTAAAATTATCCGTTATCAGTGCTTCCATTTAAATGGATTTGTAAAACAAAACAATTTTCATTTTATAGGAGCTTCTTGAAAAAAAAATATTATTATTTAAAATTTTAGAGATGGAGTTTAATCCAGCTGCCTGGCTGCAAATAGTACAGAGGGATTTATTGCAATCATTGCTTTTTCTTACTCCCTCATCATTTTACTCCTGAACATAAACATAGGATTACTTAACTTAGAGAACCATGGGCCTAATTTTATCCTGACATGTGACGTGTTTGACTTATACCCATGTGGTCTTGAACCCGCGAGCGGTATCTGAAGGAGTCCTCTGGTGGGCACGGTTCCTTCCTTAGACTGGCAGGGAACAGCTGCAACCTGACTCTCTGTGGAATTTGACTTCCAGTGACAACAGTGACGTTCTTCCCACCACCTTCATGTGTGCCCTGTAAATGAGGCCTGGGATTTGAAGCCTCTCAAGTGTCACATTCCAAGAGGGAATGGATGGCCCACCACCTACTTAATCACTTCCATAAATTTCCATTCCCAACTCAAAATCAGGGATTTAATAGAAAATGCCATTACACATAATATTCAATTCCTCGCTTGCTTTTTATATGCAAATATCTCGCCACTTTTGTTTTGACTGTAAAAGGATCAAACCTCTTGGTAAATGTTATAAATAACTATGCCTTGTGAAGTCATCCATTGGTAGCTCACAGCAGAAAATGTTTGTGTTTGTTTTCTAGGTCTGCACAAAACTTGAGAATCTTTTATTTACAACAGAAGTCTTTAATACTTTACTCAAGGCTGGCAGTAAGACAACTCAAAATGGCAGCACACACACACACTACAGACAGGATAAACTATATACCACAACATCTCCCTTTGTCCTGTGCAGCGCCACCTGCAGAGCAACGGGTCCTCCCACCCCACACAATCCACCAAACATCACATTCCCCCTTTCCAGTTTGAACGTCTCCATTTAGCTGGACCTCGCTTCACTTTTTCTTTCCAGCCTTTTTTGCGTTTCGCAACTCTTGCTAAAGGCTCAGAATCAACAGAGTTTTCGTCAGTGTTCTCTTTTGAAGATATATCAGTATTTGCTTTATCTGTATGTTGTACTTTCTCCACTTGAATGTAGTTTTTCTCGGCAGTCGGCAGCATTTTGGATGCAAACGTGATTGGTTCTGCCTTTGTTCGGCGCCGTTTGTGAGATTACAGCTCCATGACCATACGGCAATGCATCGGCGGCCAGCGTGATCTGCTTCGATGGGTCATAATGGACCAAACGCATCTTCTGGGCGAGCATCTCTCTCCTTCAACCTGGTGAATGCATGGTCACACTCTTTGGACAAGTGCCATTCGACGTCCTGTTTTTGCAGGTTGTTCACGCACTTGCTGACCATGTTGCAATCCATGGTAGATGACAATGCCATAATTGATCCATTGTATATCAAGGCGTTCATGTCAAGCCTGAAAGCATGGAACCAGTCGATGGCACTATCTAGGGATGTACCTTCTTTATCAATGACGATCAGCGGCAACATCTGTGTCATACCATTTCAGGAAACGGCGACAGTGCATTTGCCTTTCGTGGGAATAGGCTGTCGTCTGTATCCAAAAAGGCGGATGTTGGCCGGTTTCAGTTTCGGCGATCCAATCTTCTCCCAGATGTCTTGACCCTCTAGTGACACAGCTGCACCAGTGTCCACCAGGAACTGTAGATGGACGTTCGAGACCCGCAGCGAAATCCTCGTCTTGTCGGTAATTGTAGACACACCGAGCACTTCAATAGGAATGGTCTCCGCAATTTGGTCGACTGTGTTTTGCGCTTTCTTGCCCTTTCTCAGCTTTCCTACGGATTGACACACTGCCTGGAGATGACCTTTTCAGTAACAGGCATAACAAACGGACTTGATATACGGGCACTCACGGTGATGACCAGCAGTGGAGCCACACCGGTAACAGGGTTTCCATCCTCCCCCCACAGGGGAACGGCTCTTATGAAACTGTCCCACCTTCTCCGGATTTGCTCTGGGTCGATCAACTGGTTTCTGGCGTTGCGGACGAGTCTGACGAACTGTATGGACCTCCTGAGGGAGCCTCGACACTGTTTCGCCGGCCATTTTGTGCAGTTCTTTACTCAGCAGCTTGGCCATCTTAGCGCACTGCAGCACATTCTTCAATGAGGCATCCGATTCCTTGAGAATCGCCTGATGGATGAATGCGTGCCTGCAGCCCATGACCAGTCTATCCCGCAATGCATTGTCTTGGCACTTTTCGCAGCATTGAGTTTTAAAATCACATGCCTTTTCCTTGGTGCGAAGTTCGGCAAGAAATTCGGTTGTTGATTGCCCTTCCTGTTGCACCGTCCGGTAGCAATTAAAGTGAGCTGCGAGGAAATGTTGACTTTCTTTGAAATACAGCAGCAACACCGTTGTGATTTCTGCATTTGAGACTTCAGTTACATAGAAACATAGAAACATAGAAATTAGGTGCAGGAGTAGGCCATTCGGCCCTTCGAGCCTGCACCACCATTCAATATGATCATGGCTGATCATCCAACTCAGTATCCCGTACCTGCCTTCTCTCCATACCCTCTGATCCCCTTAGCCACAAGGGCCACATCTAACTCCCTCTTAAATATAGCCAATGAACTGGCCTCGACTACCCTCTGTGGCAGAGAGTTCCAGAGATTCACCACTCTCTGTGTGAAAAAAGTTCTTCTCATCTCGGTTTTAAAGGATTTCCCCCTTATCCTTAAGCTGTGACCCCTTGTCCTGGACTTCCCCAACATCGGGAGCAATCTTCCTGCATCTAGCCTGTCCAACCCGTTAAGAATTTTATAAGTTTCTATACGATCCCCTCTCAATCTCCTAAATTCTAGAGAGTATAAACCAAGTCTATCCAGTCTTTCTTCATAAGACAATCCTGACATCCCAGGAATCAGTCTGGTGAACCTTCTCTGCACTCCCTCTATGGCAATAATGTCCTTCCTCAGATTTGGAGACCAAAACTGTACGCAATACTCCAGGTGTGGTCTCACCAAGACCCTGTACAACTGCAGTAGAACCTCCCTGCTCCTATACTCAAATCCTTTCGCTATGAAAGCTAACATACCATTCACTTTCTTCACTGCCTGCTGCACCTGCATGCCTACTTTCAATGACTGGTGTCCCATGACACCCAGGTCTCGCTGCATCTCCCCTTTTCCTAGTCGGCCACCATTTAGATAATAGTCTGCTTTCCTGTTTTTGCAACCAAAATGGATAACCTCACATTTATCCACATTATACTGCATCTGCCAAACATTTGCCAACTCACCCAGCCTATCCAAGTCACCTTGCAGTCTCCTAGCATCCTCCTCACAGCTAACACTGCCCCCCAGCTTAGTGTCATCCGCAATCTTGGAGATATTGCCTTCAATTCCCTCATCCAGATCATTAATGTATATTGTAAATAGCTGGGGTCCCAGCACTGAGCCTTGCGGTACCCCACTAGTCAATGCCTGCCATTGTGAAAAGGACCCGTTTACTCCTACTCTTTGCTTCCTGTTTGCCAGCCAGTTCTCTATCCACATCAATACTGAACCCCCAATGCCGTGTGCTTTAAGTTTGTATACTAATCTCTTATGTGGGACCTTGTCGAAAGCCTTCTGGAAGTCCAGATACACCACATCCACTGGTTCTCCCCTATCCACGCTACTAGTTACATCCTCGAAAAATTCTATAAGATTCGTCAGACATGATTTACCTTTTGTAAATCCATGCTGACTTTGTTCAATGATTTCACCACTTTCCAAATGTGCTGCTATCCCATCTTTAATAACTGACTCTAGCAGTTTCCCCACTACCGATGTTAGACTAACTGGTCTGTAATTCCCCGTTTTCTCTCTCCCTCCCTTCTTAAAAAGTGGGGTTACGTTTGCTACCCGCCAATCCTCAGGAACTACTCCAGAATCTAAAGAGTTTTGAAAGATTATTACTAATGCATCCACTATTTCTGGAGCTACTTCCTTAAGTACTCTGGGATGCAGCCTATCTGGCCCTGGGGATTTATCGGCCTTTAATCCATTCAATTTACCCAACACCACTTCCCGGCTAACCTGGATTTCACTCAATTCCTCCAACTCCTTTGACCCGCGGTCCCCTGCTATTTCCGGCAGATTATTTATGTCTTCCTTAGTGAAGACGGAAACAAAGTAGTTATTCAATTGGTCCGCCATATCCTTGTTCCCCATGATCAACTCACCTGTTTCTGACTGCAAGGGACCTACATTTGTTTTAACTAATCTCTTTCTTTTCACATATCTATAAAAACTTTTGCAGTCAGTTTTTATGTTCCCTGCCAGTTTTCTTTCATAATCTATTTTTCCTTTCCTAATTAAGCCCTTTGTCCTCCTCTGCTGGTCTCTGAATTTCTCCCAGTTCTCCGGTATGCTGCTTTTTCTGGCTAATTTGTACGCATCATCCTTCGCTTTGATACTATCCCTGATTTCCCTTGTTATCCACGGATGTACTACCTTCCCTGATTTATTCTTTTGCCAAACTGGGATGAACAATTTTTGTAGTTCATCCATGCAGTCTTTAAATGTCTTCCATTGCATATCCACCGTCAACCCTTTTAGAATTAATTGCCAGTCAATCTTGGCCAATTCACGTCTCATACCCTCATAGTTACCTTTCTTTAAGTTCAGAACCATTGTTTCTGAATTAACAATGTCACTCTCCATCCTAATGAAGAACTCAACCATATTATGGTCACTCTTGCCCAAGGGGGCACGTACAACAAGGCTGCTAACTAACCCTTCCTCATTACTCAATACCCAGTCTAAAATAGCCTGCTCTCTCGTTGGTTCCTCTACATGTTGATTTAGATAACTATCCCGCATACATTCCAAGAAATCCTCTTCCTCAGCACCCCTGCCAATTTGATTCACCCAACCTATATGTAGATTGAAGTCACCCATTATAACCGTTTTGCCTTTGTCGCACGCATTTCTAATTTCCTGTTTGATACCATCTCCAACTTCACTACTACTGTTAGGTGGCCTGTACACAACACCCACCAGCGTTTTCTGCCCCTTAGTGTTTCGCAGCTCTACCCATACCGATTCCACATCCTCCAAACTAATGTCCTTCCTTTCCATTGCGTTAATCTCCTCTCTAACCAGCAATGCTACCCCACCTCCTTTTCCTTTCTATCTATCCCTCCTGAATATTGAATATCCCTGGATGTTCAGCTCCCAGCCTTGGTCAACCTGGAGCCATGTCTCCGTGATCCCAACTATATCATAGTCATTAATAGCTATCTGCACATTCAACTCATCCACCTTATTACGAATGCTCCTTGCATTGAGACACAAAGCCTTCAGGCTTGTTTTTACAACACTCTTACCCCTTATACAATTATGTTGAAAAGTGGCCCTTTTTGATTTTTGCCCTGGTTTTGTCTGCCTGCCACTTTTACTTTTCACCTTGCTACCTATTGCTTCTACCCTCATTTTACACCCCTCTGTCTCTACGCTCACACATTTAAGAAACCCTTTCCCTTTAACTCCATCCTCCACTATCCCATTCGACACCCCATCCCCCTTATTCAGTTTAAAACCACCCGTGTAGCAGTGGAAAACCTGCCTGCCAGAATGCTGGTCCCACACCTGTTAAGATGCAATCCGTCCCTTTTGTACAGTTCCCCCTTACCCCAAAACAGATCCCAGTGATCTAAGAATCTAAATCCCTGCCCCGTGCACCAGTTCCTCAGCCACACGTTCAGGTCCCGTATCTCCCTGTTCCTGCTCTCGCCAGCACGAGGAACTGGAAGCAAACCGGAGATAACAACCCTGGAGGTCCTGCTTTTCAGCCTTTTTCCGAGCTCTCTAAAGTCACGCTGCAGAATATTAATCCCCTTCTTTCCGACATCGTTTGTGCCGACATGCACTACCACTTCCGGATGTTCACCTTCGCCCTTGAGGATTTTCTGCACTCTGTCCGTGACATCCTGGATCCTGGCACCAGGAAGGCAGCACACCATCCTCGCGTCCCGTCTGTTGCCGCAGAAACCCCTGTCCGTACCTCTCACAATGGAGTCTCCAACTACAATGGCGTTGCCTGCCTTAGGTTACTTCTTCTGTAAGTACATTTTGAAGCAGTGCAAAAGTTTCTGGAGACATTGATGAACACAAGGGAGCCTTCTTCCTCTGGTCAGTCATAATTGCCATACTTTCGAAATAAAACTCAGCACGCAGTAAATAAGATGACCACCTTTCTCGCTCGGGTCCGAAACGATCGAATTGCCGAGACACGTTAGTTTGCTTTGTTAAAATTTTAAAAATGGGCTCTTATCTGGGTCTTTGGACGCAATCCGAAGTATCTTGACACCACTTTCGTGTTCATTTTCTAGGTCTGCACAAAACTTGAGAGTCTTTAATTTACAACAGATGTCTTTAATGCTTTACTCAATGCTGGCAGTAAGACAACACAAATGGCTGCACACACCCACATTACAGACAGGATAAACTATATACCAAAACATCTCCCTTTGTCCTGTGCAGTGCCACCTGCTGCACGGGAGGAGCAACAGATCCCCACACAGTCCACCAAACATCACAGAAATTGTGAGTGTTTTCCGGTCAGGTGAATTAATGAATCAGGATGAGTGCCGTTCACGATTTCCTGACATGTGCTGCAGATGGGTGAAGTTCCCTAATGCAACGGGAGGTTTGCAATCACAGTCCTTAAATGCTTACTCCTTGGAAACCACCTCGTGGTACCACGAGTCTCCTTTTTGATATTGGTTGACTGAATAACTGACTGTCTTATATAAGCAGCTAATATATTCTAAACTGTTTGACACTGAGCAAAGCTCTCATTACCAAGATCCTGATACAAATACTCAGAAACGGTGAATCTGCATTAATCACTGGCAAGTCAACCTAATCATTCTTACATGGATGTAGATGTAATGGCTATTTTCATCACTTAGTTTAATTGCAGTAATAAAATGACTTCTGACATTTCAGTGGCTTATTACTGCCTTATTAAGGTTTCATTCTGCAGCAGCTAGCATAAGCTGAAAACTTATCCAGACAAATGAATCTGGGAGATGGTCAAATTCTTTCTAACCTGTAACTGTTCTAAGGAGAGCACGAGGCAGAACAATGTTACGTGCCTAAGTTTTAGCAGAGCCGGTCCTGAAACTCAAATTCTCTAAATGCTGGTTGTACATTTTCTACCGCAACCTACCTTGTGAGCCCATTGTGTATCAAAGAATCTGCAGAAATCAATGATGTAAGTAGCGAGCGGCTAACGCATTTAAATGCATTGCGAACGCGCAAAGATAGCGACGGTAAGGGAATCCCCGATCGGTGGGGAATCCCCGACCTCGTAGAGGCGCGCAGGTACAGTAAGTACTGTACCTGTTAACACCGGGGAGGCCTTCATGGAGTCCAGAATCGAAGCCGTCAGGCAGGACCTCCAAGCAGCAACGGAGCTGGAGATGTCAAATGTAAGGGAATTCCCGATCTCAGGGGAATCCCCAACCTCGTGGAGACTCGCAAGTACTGTATCTTTAAACACCAAGGACGGCTTCATGGAGTACGGAAACATGGCCATCGGGCAAGACTACAAGTAAGGCTGAAGCGTAAGGACTTCGCCCTCCTCTCCCTACCATCCTACTGCCAACGTACAATCACTAGAAAATAAAGTGGAGGACCTAAGGTCAAGGCTGCTTTACCAAAGGGAGCTGAGGGAATGCTCTGTTCTGTTTCACAGAGACATGGCTCACTCCCAGCTCCCCAGACAGCGGTCCAGCCTGAAGGGTCATACAAGACCGTACCCTGGCATCTGGGAAAGGGAGAGGAGGGAGTGTTTGCCTCATAGTCAACTCTGCGTGGTGTTCAGACGTGGCAGTCCTATCCAACTCCTGCTCACCTCGAACATCTGGTGGTGAAGTGCCGTCCCTTCTACCTACCGAGGGAATTCTCCTCCATCATCCTGACCGCGGTCTACATCCCATCTCAAGCAGATGTCCGTCTGGCACTGGAGGAGCTGCACGCCATGGTCAACAAGCACCAGACGGCTTTCCCCGAGGCATTTACCACCATCGGATCACCTACAAAATCCTGGTCCTCACCTACAAAGCCCTCCACCATCTGGCCCCCCCATATCTCACTGACCTCCTCTCCCCCTACCAACCCTCACGGTCCCTCAGATCCGCATCAGCCGGTCTCCTCTCCATCCACAAGTCCAACCTCCGCAGTTTTGGGGCCAGAGCCTTCTCCAGGGCAGCTCCCAGGCTCTGGAACTCCCTCCCCCAACTGATCCGCAATTCCGTGTCCCTCACCATCTTCCAGTCCCGCCTCAAGACCCATCTCTTCACCTCTGCCTATCCTTAGCCCCACGTCCCCCTCCCTTTTCATCTGTGCATTAATTGCCTCATATTGTGTTTTGAATTGAATTCTGTCTTTACTTTGTCTCTACTATTTATTTCATTCCCCTTACATGTTTTTCCTCTACCTGCTAAATTTTTGTAAGGTGTCCTTGAGACTCTTGAAAGGCGCCCATAAATAAAATGTATTATTATTATTATTATTATAGCCGGGGACTTCAACAAAGCCAACCTGAAGAAATCGCTCCTTAACTTCCACCAACATGTCTCCCGCAGCATCAGAGGATGAAACACCCTTGACCACTGCTACACGACCATCAAAGACGCCTATCGCTCTATCTCTCGCCCTCACTTTGGAAAATCCGACCATTCAGCGGTGCTGCTTCTTCCTGCATACAAGCAGCAACTGAAGAAAGCACCCCCAGAGGTGAGGACTGTACAGAGCTGGGCGGGGAGCAGAGGAACAACTCCAGGACTGCTTGGAGTCTGTAGACTGGGCAATGTTCAAGGACTCGGCTACGGGCCAGAATGAATACGCCGCAGTCGTTACAGACTTCATAAGGAAATGTGTGGAGGACTGCGTTCCAACAAAAACCTTCCGAGTGTTTTCTAACCAGAAGCCTTGGATGAACCATGAGATCCGCATTCTTCTGAAGGCAAGATCCTGGGCATTCAGGTCTGGTGATGCAGAGGTCTATAAGAAGTCCAGATACGAATTTGGTAAGGCCATCAAAAAGGCCAAAAGAGACATCTGCTCTAAGCTGGAGGATGAGACGGATGTACAGCAACTGTGGCAGGGCTTCAATGCCATCACCTCCTACAAGGCAAAATCAGGAGGCGGCTCAAACGACAGCGAAGCATCACTGCCTGAGGAGCTCAATGCGTTCTACGCACGGTTTGAAAGGGAGAAAACTGATGTGCCTTCCCGAGCCCCTATTCCCCCTGACGGTGTTACAGTCACGGTCACAGAGGCCGACGTCAGAAGATCCTTCAGGGGGGTGAACCTTCGGAAAGCGCCTGGACCTGATGGTATACCTGGCCGTGTTCTAAAAACCTGTGTGGACTAACTGGCTAGAGTTTTTATGGACATTTTCAACCTCTCACTTCTGAGGTCTGAGGTTCCCACCTGCTTTAAGAGGGCATCAATAATACCGGTGCCCAAGAAGAGTAATGTGACATGCCTCAATGACTATCGACCAGTGGCACTAACGTCCATGGTGATGAAGTGCTTTAAGAGGTTGGTTATGGTGCACATCAACTCCTACCTCGACAAGAACCTCGACCAACTACAGTTCGCACACCGCCACAACAGGTCAACGGTAGATGCAATTTCACTGGCTCTCCACTCCGCACTGGACCACTTGGACAATAAAAACACCTACGTCAGGCTGTTGTTTATAGACTATAGCTTGCCGTTTAATACCATCATCCCTTCCAAGCTGGTTACAAAGCTCATGGAACTGGGCCTCTGTGCATCGCTCTGCATTTGGATTCTCGACTTCCTCATCCACAGACCACAGTCTGTTCGATTTGGAGGAACAACTTCATCCTCAGTAACAATTAGCACGGGAGCACCTCAAGGCTGCGTGCTCAGCCCCCTGCTTTACTCACTCTATACCTATGACTGCGTAGCCGGTCATAGTGCGAACTTCATCATCAAGTTCGCCGATGACACCACTGTGGTTGGACGAATCACAGATGGGGACGAGTCAGAGTATGGAAGTGAGATCGACCAACTGACCAAATGGTGCCAGCACAACAACCTGGCTCTCTTAACATCAGTAAGACCAAGGAACTGATTGCGGACTTTAGTAGGGGTGAGGACCCACAATCCTGTTTATATCAACAGGACAATGGTGGAGAGGGTCAATAACCTGGGCGTGCATATATCAGAAGATCTTTCCTGGACCCAGCACACTGATGCAATTGTAAAGAAGGCACATCAGCAACCATACTTCCTGAGAAGATTACGGAGATTCGGCATGTCAAAGAGGATTCTCCTAAACTTCTACAGGTGCACGGTAGAGAACATTCTGACTGGTTGTATCATGGCCTGGTTCAACTTGAACATCCAGGAGCGAAAAAGACTACAAAAAGTTGTGACCACTGTCCAGTCCACCACCGGCTTTGACCTCCCCACTGTCGAAGGGATCTATCATAGTCGTTGCCTCAAAAAGGCAGCCAAAATCATCAAGTACCCATACCATTCTGGCCACACATTTATCTCACCACTGCCAATAGGAAGAAGGTACAGGAGCCTGAAGACTGTAACATCCAGATTCAGGAACATCTTCTTCCCCACAGCCGTCAGGCTATTAAACACAACGAATAAGCTATTAGCTCTGAACTGCAAAAGACTTTATTATTATTTGTTAATTGCACTATATTTGTTATTTATTGAACTTTTTTTTTTTCCCGTTAAATACAATGTTTAAATATTCACATATTCTGTTGTGCTGCAGCAAGTAAGAATTTCATTGTCCCGTCCGGGACATATGACAATAAAACACTCTTGACTCTTGTCTTGTCTTGTCTTGGTTTTGTCTTTTGCCCTACTTATTAATCTGGAAGGAAAATACAACTCCTTCTTCATGCAACTCAAGTTTAAGTGTCTTTGCAGTGCTGATTAGCAGAATGTAGTGTCAGTAATACCCAGAGAAGACAGTGGAGTAGTAAGATCAAGTCGAGTTTAGAGGTAGTAACAGGAAACTGCAGATCCTGGTTTACTCAAAAGGGCACAAAATGCTGGAGTAACTCAGCGGGTCAGGCAACATCTCTGCAGAACATGGAAAGGCAACGTTCCAGGTCGGGAATCTTCTTCAGGCTCAAGCATTGGACTTAAATCTGAAGAAAGGTCCTGACTCAAAGCATCACCTAATCATGTTGAACAGTGAATCTGCTTGACCCACTGAGTTACTCAGCACTTTGTGTCATTTCTTGGTAATCCAGATTCTGCAGTTCCTTGTTTCTACACTATAACACTACCACAACATTGTACTATTTAAACTGCTTCTCTGTAAAAGAGATTGCCCAATTAGTGAGAATTAGAACAAATACGTAAAAAGGTTTGGTTCAGGATTTATATCTAATGGGACTGAGATAGTGACTGCCCAAAGACATTTATTTTAACTTATTTACACAATGTGCCCAGTGTAATATTAATTTCGATGTTGAGTATTAATATTTATACGGTAGTTACAGATGGGGTTGTAAATATTCTAAAGAGATAAGTGTATAAAAAATCTCATTCTTATGAATGAAGAGATTCATATTCTCAATGAAAAAAAAACATATTGCTGAGATAGTGTTCCACTTAACAGATACTAGTTTGAGCCACTGCTAAAAGGATTTATTATGCTGTCCCTGTAATGAGAAGATCCCTAAAAGTAAAATCCATTTTGTTTTGATCATCTAGTTAGCACACTTCAACTATGACAAATGGAAATCAAAGGTTGTCAAGAGAAGTTACAGAAACGATTCACTGGAGGTCAAGACAGGATCTCAATATGGGCTGAGCAGGGATCTAGGCTTTTTGTAAGTCCACGATAAAATGCAGAACTGCAAATTTAACAATAAAACCTGCTCGCTACAAGGTGTAATTTACAATCGATGAAAAATAAAAGAACACCTATTTTTCTCTCTGATTTATGACCAGTACAATGGCAAGCCCTGAAATATTTTTGATTTCTGATAAATTGCCTTTAATAGCAAGTTTTAAAATACAGAGAAAAGCTAAAGTAAGGAATTTAATGACCACGACATGGCACAATTTAATACATATCCCCATCTTCCTTTTCTTCCCACTTGCAAATACAATATTCCAAATTAGTTTCAGTTCCACATGTCCTGGATACAGACCTAGATCTAGAACGGAGTGATTCCAGGCATATTCCTCAGTGATTTTCTCTGGAGTTGGATTTGTGATACAGTTCCATTGGGATTGCTTGAATGAAGAATACTGCTCTATTCAAACTCAGTCTCCATGTTTTGGTGCACCATCACCATATTTACTATGCTGTTCATTTATTGCCATACACTCCCACCAAACAGCCATTGTAAACGTGAAAAACATGCAGAAAATATTTGCAACATTGTTAACTGGAATTGTTCCTCATCCAATATATAGCTACCAGCCTTTAAATAGACAAATTGTTCAAATACAAACATCAGAATATCTTACGTCACACAAACCATTAGATATCATGCTAACTTTGCTTCTTGTTATTATCAATAGATAGGAGTAACTATGGTTATTATGGTAGAAGTAGCTATTGCTGCAGGAAAAAGATCAAGAATCTTGCGTCATGGTATCAGGACAACCACCTAGCTCTTAATATCAGCAAGCCAAAGGAGTTGGTTGTTGATCTAAGGAAACAAGGTGGTGCGCACAACCCTATCCTCATCAACCGAGCAGCTGTCAAGATGGTCAACAGCTTTATGTTCCTAAGTATCCATATCATCGACAAACCTATCCTGTTCACCTCTCTCTGTAGGTCCAGGAGATAAAAAGCATTACATTGAGAAAGTCTACGTATAAACACAGTTGTAATATCTACATGGTGAAACCAAAATGTGTAAAAATGGCCTTTAATAAAATCTAACAATGTGCACTTTAACCACATGTGTTTTTTAATCACAAATCTCAAATTGTGGGGTACAGTGGCAAATAAATAAATGATGGGTCTTTGTCCCAAACATTATGGAGGGCAGTATATGTCTAAGTGATTCAAGTGCTCATCTGTATACTTCACCAGTGTTGTTTGAGTACCTCAGGCAGTGAATTCTCGACTCCAACCATACTCTGGGTGAAAAAAACATTCTATCTGTCTCTTCTAAATCTACTACCCCTTACCTTAAACCTCATCCCCCCCAGTTTTGGATACCCATGCAATGGGGAATTGTTTCCTACTATCCACTCTATCAATGGCTTTCATAATGTTGCACATCTTTATCAGGTCTGTCCTCAGCCTTTCACATTCTCCAATCTAGGCATTGTCCTAATGAGCCTAGATAAATGGAGTCCTGGTGCAGAATCTCAAACTAAAATATTGTCCCACCCTCTGCCTCCACAGATGTGACCTGACCCATTGAGTTCCTCCAGCAGTTTAATATTTTGCTATCATCATGATGAATCTCTGCACACTCTCTGGAACAATTGAATACTTTCCATAATATCGCATCCCTTAAAACATAGAAACACAGAAAATAGATGCAGTAGTAGGCCATTAGGCCCTTCGAGCAAGCACCACAGTTCAATATGATCATGGCAGATCATCCGAAATCAGCACCCCATTCCTGCTTTCCCCCCATATCCCTTGATTCCGTTAGCCCTAAGAGGTATATCTAACTCTCTCTTGAATACATCCAGTGAATTAGCCTCCATTGTTTTCCGTGGTAGTAAATTTCACAGATTCACAACTCTGTGTGAAAATGTTGTTCCTCACCTGAATTGTCACCCATTCCTTCTCTCCACAGATTCTGCCAGCCTTGCTGAGTTATTCCAGCATTTTGTGTCTAACTTTTAACCAATCAGTTATGGCTAATTTTATTCGCTGAGATAAATATAAACACTACCACTTTCCCAAATCATATGTTGACTTTATCATTGCATTATCTTTATTGTATCTATATACTCAGGCATCGTATGTAACTTATGATTATACCCAGATAATCTGGATAATCGTTTGGATTCATCCATGTATTAAGGTAAATTATTTTAAAAATCTGGAAATAGCGAGTAGGTCGATGATATCTGCAGGAAAACAGGACCGGAGTGAACTGAAAGTTGGGGCATTTAATTTCAGAAAGCACAAAAGACTGGAAAAAGTGCATCAGTTGCCAATAAAAAAATACTAAACTTAATTTACTTATAACTAAACTAATTGAAAGGAAAATGTGAATTGTAATACAGATTATTAGAATCTAATAACTTGCAGGTATCAAACTGGATGCAGTTAGCCATAAAAATATAAACTTCAAGTTTTTTTGTCAATTTTTCAATTACTGATGAGATTTTAATGCAGATAAGTTTGCAGATAAATAGTGAGTGGATAGTGGGCAACATAACAAAGCAATGTGGTCTAGAGGTTGGACTAATAGAGAGTGCACAATTAATTTGTATGATTTACCTTTTTATGATACTTTTACAAGGCCATTAAATCTTTTTTTAAATTAATACCACCTTTAAAATAGACGGGAAAATATTAGAGAAACGTATCATGTGATAAATGCTACCGTACAACTACTGAATTTTGGAAGCTAGACTAGATACAGAACTGTCATTGTGTAACAGGGTCAATTCATAAATCTTGAACTTAAAGTTAAAGACAAGGATGGTCACTCTGCCTCCAGTGAGTATGGCTTCCATTTAATGGTTTGATCTGTAGATTCTCAATGATTTAATGAACTAGAATGAAGCTCACTTTGGTCTGCTGCCTGTGCTTGCACTCTCTACACTTTGGCTACAGGCCCAGTGGCTTTGTGCAGCCTTACAGTTTTAAACAACCTGGATTCCTCCATTTCTTGACCATTTTGTGAGGTGCAGCAATCTGTGAATGTTGCCTGGGCTTCAGGCAATCAACCTGAGGTGCTGTTCCCAGAAAAACCCTGATGGCCATTTGACAACTCAATGTTATCAAAGGCCGTTAAACTCAGTGTGGAGATCAATAGTGGGACAGGAAGTCAAATGATTCAACACATAACCTCCAGGTTATATTTAAACTCTGTACTGGTGTGGAAATTCAAGGCTACTGACCTAAAAAGAAAAGTTCACTGTTAGCCCCCCATGGGACAACCGACAAGAACAAGTATTTCTTGAACTATTGTGTCAACTCATTTGGGAGGTACTTTCTCCTTTTCATCATCTGTACCAGGAAAGAGTGAAATTTCTTTCAATATTATTTTATTGAAGCTATAACTTTGGGTCTGAGAAACCAGCCAACGATTTATTCATAAAAAGCATGGTAACTAGAATGATTCCTGGATAAGACATGTGAGCAAATGTACAGGAGCGTCATCTGATCTACGAAAAATTGGAAAAGATTTGCCTATTTACTGCTATCCTGTTCATGTTTGTAAATGGATCTATTGGCTGTAAGACATTTTGGCATGTTCTGAATGTGAAGCATGTTGGAGCCTTGTACACAGGGCCGGCCTTAGGGGGTGCGGGGCCCAATTGGGAACAATTTTGGTGAGCCCCAGGTTCCCAGACAAGGTCTGTCAGCCCAGTTATTTAGTATATATTATGAAATTGTACACTAAGGTGCTATGGATTATACACTGTCTGAATGTCTCCTGCTCCCATTTGACTGTCAGTACCTCCACTGGCTTCCAACCATTACCAGCTAATTACCATTAAACTGCATTATGTGATTGGACACAATGCCCTTGGAGACAGCGGCTGATTGGACGAGAGGAGACCTATTTGTTGATTGGATGGGAATTTTAAGGCAAGCTGGTTGGTGATTGGACGCAACCCCCTTAGAGACAGCGATTGATTGGCCGCAAAATAATCAGGCACAAAAAAATTGACAAATAGGAAAACAAAAATCGCTGGTCAGTGCGAACTCAGTGGACTATGTGGCTGTATCTTCAAACTAAACAGTATAACATGCAGGTACATTCATTTAAAATAAAATTCAGTGATTATTTCACATGATTTCTCACTGTGTAAAGCTCAGTATCTGACCAATTTCTGTTTAACACATTTGGTCTGCCATGAGCATTTTTCTCTCCCAAAACAGTTCATATCTAACAATACGATCAACGAACCAGACCGCAGTTGGACGCAGCCATGCGATTAGCAAGCGATTGATAAGATTTGATGGGGCACCCTGAGCTTTTTTGCACTAGTATTAGGGTTAAGTTATTGAATTCATTTGTTTCTCATTTGTTCTCATACAATCTATGAGTATTGTGTTTACACGCCTGTTATGCTGCTGCAAATAAGAATTTCATTGTTCTGTTGTGGGTACACATGACAATTATACATTCTTGACTCGACTCTTCACTCATGCATTTGTGCAATAGAAAACGGGTGACCATTGCACTCTGCGCCAAGTTAAAAAGAGTCAGCAGTCAGTCAGGAAGTGACAATTTGCCTCCAAAGAGCAACCCTTTACTAAATGGTGTGACTCAATACTCCTCCAGCAGTTTGTTTCTTTTGCTCAAGATCTGCAGCATCTGCAGTCGCATGCGATTTAATACTATGTTCCGCTGCGATCTAACTGATGGATGGCCCATGCTGAAGCACACGCAGCATTGAAATGCTAATACGACAATTAGCAAGAATATTGAACAATACAGTAACACATAGCTCAGAGGACACTGGGGTTTAATTTTACAAATGCCCATTTTCACGAAGCAAGTCACTTTTGGCAACGATACCAGTTTTTAAAGAAGGCAGACTTTGCACTGACCACTTGAAAATAAATCAGTGGTTAACTGGCAATGTAAACGTGATGGTGTGCCTGCCACTAAAGCAGCAGGCACCGTGGGAGGAAGGTGGGGGAGTGGGAGATGAATGTGGACGGACAGGGGGTGAAACAAAAATATAAAGAGCTGGTTTCAGTCCAACAGCCGTACAAAACCTGAAACAGCTGGTCACAGGGCTAAGAGGCTGAAGTGCTTCAGGTTGCTGTTGGACTGAAACCAGCTCTTTATCTTTTTGTTTCACAGAATCACTTCAACCCCGGTCTCTGCATTATAAGTGCAAAATGAACAGTGATGGAAATGGGTTTTAGGAACTAGGGGCACGCTAAGGTCCGTGAGGCTGAGAAGGAAAGGGGGAGGTAGATGCTATAAGCCCCCTGTGAGAAATTTGATTTCTCTGAAATTTTAGATAGACATAAAGCTGGAGTAACTCAGCAGGACAGGCAGCGTAGTGACTATAGAGAGAAGACCCTTCTTCGGACTGAACTGAACTCTCGTCGATGAAAGTACTTGTGATTGTCTGAAGAAGGGTCACGACCAAAAACGCAAACCTCTCCCCGGAGCCCATGCCCGTCCCGCTGAGCAACCTTCAACTTCAGAGCCAAACAAAAAACACAGAGTGCTGGAGGAACTCAGCGGGCAAGGCGGCACCCGCAGATGGAACGGACCAGAAGCTGCCATGAGCCAGGACTCTTCCCCCCTCCCCCCCCCACCAACAGAAATGAACTGCAGATGAAGCCGTCACCGTAAAACGTCTAAGAAGGAACTGCAGATGCTGGAAAATCGAAGGTAGATGAAAATGCTGGAGAAACTCAGCGGGTGAGGCAGCATCAATGGAGCGAAGGAAATAGCCAATGTTTCGGGCCGGGTCTGAAGAAGGGTTTTGGCCAGAAGCTTTGCCTATTTCCTTCGCTCCATAGATGCTGCCTCACCCGCTGAGTTTCTACAGCATTTTTGTCTACCACAAAATGTAAATGATTACGGGAATGCTGAGGCGACAGGGTGAGAGAGAGGGAGTGAGAGAACTAGAGAGAGATGAGATGGGGAGCGGGAGAGAGAGAGCGTGAGAGAGAGAGAGGGAGGGAAGGAGAGAGCGAAAGACAGAGAGACACACCATGGGCCGATAGGTGAATGACTAACCTGCACACCAAGAAGAAGCCCCTTCTCGCGGTCCGGAGCCCTCAATCATGATGGTGAGTTTTGAGAAATTCTCAATGTGTCATCAATGCATCAATCTACATTCCTCAGTAAATGTAATTGTGTTTTGAATAAGAATTAATGACGCCGCGTGAATTTTATTCAAAGGAACGCGGCTTCATTAATACTTGTTCAAAACACAATTACATTTACTGAGGAATGTGGATCGATGCATTGATGACATATTGTATAACTACTTGTTAACTACTGGCTTTTAACAAGTGCTAACTGTAGTAGTTAACAAATTGTTTGTGTCTGATGGCCGTGCAGCAGTTGTTATCCATGTTAGTTTAAATAGAAAAATCCGGATGGCGAATGTTAACTACTGGCTGTTAACAAATGCTAACAGTAGTAGTTAACAAATCATGTGTGTCTGATGGCTGTGCAGCAGTTGTTATCCATGTTTGTGTAAAAAAATAAATCCAGATGGCGAATGTTTAAAAAAAAATCTTTATTTAACAAAGCAAATTCGTATTTCCGTACGAAAAACGGAACATTAGCGCGGGGCCCCCCTTAGGTGCGGGGCCCAATTGGGAGCAATCGGTCCAATCGGCTTAAGGTCGGCCCTGCTTATACAAATTATTTCAGAATTTATTTGGAATATTTGGCTACTTTGATTTTAGTGGATTCACAATACTGCCTTGACTTTGAGTACAGCCAATGAAAATGTGAGTCCAAACGGTGAAGTGGAAGATTTGAAAATAAAAACGTGACAGTGTTTGGAGAAGTTAATGACACTGGGGTGCAGTCAGCCATCATAGAATTATTTTCTTAAAAGCTCTGCCCTGAACGGGACTTTAACACAAGCGGTGCAGTGGGGTTTGATACAACTCCAAGAAAAATAGAGCTGCACAGTTGAAGATTAGTAAAACCTGGAGGAAAGCAACATTGTGTACATTTTTGGGTATCTCGAGTAATTTGACCCTTGACTTTTCGGTTATGTTTGGTTTATGCTAACACCTTTCTTCTGCATTAAACTTTCCAAGTGACATCAACAGTAATCTCCAACCTCACTGATCAGAACAATGAGAGTTTGCATTTATAACAGAACAACTATTATTACTGATAACTGATAACTGAAAATTACAGTTTACATGGAACTTGTAAAAACATCAACAGGGTGGCACATAACACCGTCATAGTGCTCTTCAAATGTAATAAAACTAGTTTTAGGCCAATGTGTGTTATAGTAATCAGGCTTTCAAAAAGTGGAATTAAATTCAGACCTCCTAATTAAAATCAAATCTTCCTTAATTGAACATCTTCATTCACATCAGGCCATTAAGAAATCCATCCATTTGGAGTGGGGGGAAAAAAACAATAATTCCATTTCTCCCTCATCCCATAACATGCCTTTCTTTGTTGACCACTTAAGTGTGAGGAAGGGATATGATAATAATATGAAGAAACAAGGACTGCAGATGTTGGTTTACAAAAAAAAGACAAAAATATGCAGGAGTAATTCAGTGGATCAGGCATCTTCTCTGGAGAACATGGATAGATGACGTTTCGGGTCGGGACTCTTCATCAATCAAGATGTTTCTTGCCCCACCACAGTTACTCCACCACTTTGTGTCTTTTTTGCTTTAAGATGATGCTTGAGATAGGGTTCTGAATGAATCAACAGCAGTTGTGAAATCTGGGAGAAGCATGCCAACTTGTCTTGAGCAAACAGAACAGATAGAAGTAAGATTGTCAGGCTTTTATTGAGTAACTCCATCCCCTTAAAAATCCCACGAAGTGCTGGAGTAACTCAGCGGGTCAGGCAGCATCACTAGAAGGCATGGATAGGTGACAGCTTGGGTTGGGACTCTTCTTCAGACTGCAGGTTAGACTGCACAGCACTAGACTCAGGCCTATTACATCTGAATGTTTAGTTTAGTTTGGAGACACAGCGTGGAAACAGGCCCTTCGGCCCACCGAGTCCGCACTGACCATTGACCCACGCACACGAACACCATCTTACATGTACTAGGGACAATTTACATTTATACCTACAAACCTGTACGTGTTTGGAGTGTGGAATCAAACCGGTGATCTCACAGAAAACCCGCAGCACCTGTGGTCATGATTGATCCCGGGTCCCCACTGCTGTAAGCCACCTGAATTTTGTTATAATTAGGTTCTTCAATATGGCTTGGGAGAACAATTTACATATTTGCACTGCTTTTCATCTGCTTCAGGCTGGTGGACTGCTCACCCATCTCCAGACTTGACTAAATACTGCATTAGATGTGTGCGCCATCACGTATCAGATGACTAAGCAACCATGCTTCCCTTCCCCTCCTGTGTCAAATTCTAATGACCGAAAGGAAATTTTTAGGCTTGACATAAGTGGCAGGGTTTTGAATATTACGGTAAAGCTTAATCATCCATGGTGCTCAGGGCTTTGGTTATGCTGCACTGGCAGGTTTACTGGACTGTTGGATATTATCCTTACTAATATCCCAACACACTTTTAATTTACTTGTTTCCCTGTTATTTCACAGCATTATAATACACTAGACTGTGGGACCTGTTGGGTCCCTGTCACACGGGAGGCCTGGTCCCCCAACGCAACCCATTCCCAAACGCAATATTTCACCACTCACCCGTTCCCCCAACGCAACTCATTCCCCAAACACAATATTCCACCACTCACGCTTATCCCCTACCATCAAATCTACCCCTCCATCCCCCTCTCCCTTCAACCCCCCTCACTACCCCCTACACTCCACCAATCTCTACCCCACTCCCTCCCTCTTTCCTCCTCCCTCTCTCCCTCTCTCCCTCTCTCCCCCTCATCACTCTCTTTCCTCTCCCTCCCTCCCTCCCTCCATCTTCTCTCCCCCCCCCCCCTCGTGCTGTGGGCCGTGCTGCAGTGCTCCCTCTCTCTGTGTAACATTGCGGTGTGTTAGGGATGTTCCCGGTGTCCGCGCCCGCGGGCAGGAGCTGCTGAGGCACTGCCCATCCCAGGACCCGTGGTGTCCCTCACCAGTGGGCAGACAGCAGTGCTCGAAGCTGCTCCCCACCCCCCCCCCCCATCTCCCTCTACCACCCCATCTCCCTCCTTCCCATTTCCTGCATCCTCCTCCCCTCACTCCAATTCCCTGCCCTAGCACCTACTCATGTCGTAGAGCAGCACCTGGATCTCGGCCTGGTTCTCGCACTTGGCCCGGCCCTGGCTGTTGTCGGCCGAAGCACTTGTGGACCTAGCCCTCGACGGAGCTGGGTTTGCTGTGCCGGGGACGGGGTGAGTGTGGTGGGTGGCCAAGCCAGAGCTGCCCGCAGAGCCAGAAGCGGAGGCTATGCTGCAGGATGGCAGCAGCTGGGCGGCCCCCGAGATGCTGGTGCACCTTGATCCAGGCCACGACTCCAGCCCTTGGGCACGACTCCAGCCCTCATCTGGGCTGCCGCCTGGGATCCAGTCCAGGCACAACACCAGGCGCGGCCAATCATTGTGGCGATGGTGCCAATCAGTGTGGTGTCCCGGCGACGCCCCTTCCTGACTGACAGGAGAGGAGATCAATCTGTGTGGCGGTGACTGACAGCAATCTGCGCATGCGTGGTTTTTCCGATTTTTAAACACTCGCAGCACGGTGAGTAAGCAGGCAGAAAATCGGAGCGCTATCACATACCTTATTAGCGCAAATAGGGAAACCGTGCAAACCGGAAGAGAAAAGATCAGAATTTTAGTTATGTATAGATTTTTCAGTGAAAGTAGGTTTACAGAGAGTGTGGGAAACAGGAGACCAGAAAGTCTGAATCCACAACTTGAATCAGTTTTGCAAAAAAATTAAGAACTGAAGAACAAAGATATACCTAACCATCTGTTCTTCCTGACACTTGTCCACACATTCACTTCAACCAAAAACTTTCCAAAAATTAACTGCTTCAAGCCATTCACCCTCCTGGTTTTCAGCTTATAACATTTTCCTCTCTATTTCAGTTGTATAGTTAGATGGGATTCCCATAATGAGTTTTAGTATGCTGTAATCTTATTGTCGATTCAGCAATTCGTTTTCCTCTGTTCCATCCTCTGTATCATGTGCTGTTCATTTTAGCAAATTAGTTATCATGTGTGTCCATCTTTTGGCATCTTAATGAAGATTCCACAACATTTCAATGTTTTTAATTGCAGAGTTTAACTGACAAATATGCTGAGGTTATAAAAACTCTTCAGCAACATCAACATTGATCATCGATTACTGACACTGACTGAGCTGGTTGAGCTCTGAACATCTGCAGCAGATACTGAGTGAACCAACATGAAGGGTGACCATACTTGACCTCATCCTCACTATTCTCCTAGTTGTAGATCCACTTACCATAGGCTCTTCCTTCTGAAACTCACAAGTCAAACTTCCATCTCAGCTTCTATAATGCCAACTTACACTCCTCATAGAATGCAATCTCCCAGACCTCCCTTCATCACCTGCAGGTTCCTCTCCTTATGGCAGACCATCCTGACTTGGAAATATATGCTGGTCATTCACTGCTGCTAAGACTAAATTCTGGAATTCTCTCCTCTCAGCGACACTTTGCGAGTACCGTCATCAGAGACCAATAAATTAAGCAGGACCCTTCTCCAGATTTCCAGACCTGAAACATCATCTGTCCACTCCCTCCACAGATGCTCTCTGATCAGCCGAGTTCCTCGAGTACTTTGCTTGTTGCTCAAAATGTCTCTGATGCCCCAATTTTTTACTGACATTCTCTTGTTGCCTGCCCCCTACTGATGTCAAGGCTTTTGGAAGCTTCTAAAATCACAAATGCCAGAACACATCAACTGTTGTAACTATTTCCATGCTAAACACATGCGTGAGGCTGCTAATGAAGATGAGAGCCCATGGTATAAGAGGAAATATACTGGTTAGCAGGTTGGATGGATGGCAGAAGGCAGAGTAG